>NC_135549.1:19202341-19212341 GCF_964340395.1 Glandiceps talaboti
TTAAAGGGGTTTTTCAAGAGAAATTTTGAAATACAAATTGTGCTTGGTAAATTTGTGCATATACTCACGCTAATCATTTAACATTCCGAACAACAGCTTACTCCCATAAATTGTAGTCTCATAACAAATGGATTATAATTTATATTACCGGATTTTTATTATTGAAAATAGCATTATTCAGCAATTATCACCGTCCTAGCTAGAATTCTAACCGATATGCTCATTAATATATCACAGTTAAGCACACCCAAACAACATATTGCGTTCCGAGGGTAAAGTTGGGAGATATTTTCTCTGTTTATAGTTTTCACTCTTACAGTGTCCATCAGTCAAAATCTTGCAAATGGCGATCTCAATGGTTTCAAGTACTGTTATAGTATTTGAAGTGTACTTATAGGGGGGGGGGGTGTTGGTTGAGGAAGCACACTGACTAATCAACCATTACACTATCACATACATGATGTTACCACTGAAGCTGCCTGTGTGTGGCGCACTCCACCCTCTGACAAAATGAAGACATGAGGCTGAATTGGTTAAATTTGTTTCTCGGCCATCGATATGGAAAGTAGATGTTGGCAAAAACAGGAAAATGAAATAAAAATTACAAAATTGCACCATATTCATTTATAGGTGGCACAATTATAGCAACTCGGGTGTCATAAACCTAGTAATACCTAGTACCTAGTAATACAGTCTGAGTCTGAAACATACAGGGACACAGGGGAAATTCACAATAAACAGACAAGCAGACTGGGGAAGAGAGAGAGAGAGAGAGAGAGAGAGAGAGAGAGAGAGAGAGAGAGAGAGAGAGAGAGAGAGAGAGAGAGAGAGAGCGAGAGAGAGCGAGAGAGAGAGAGAGAGGGGGGGAGGGGACAGGCAGACAGACAGACAGACAGACAGACAGACAGACAGACAGACAGACAGACAGACAGACAGACAAATAAGAAGGGAGAAACAAAATAGATATAGAGAAACTCCGCTATTCATCATTTATTAAACTTCCTAAAAATAAAAAAAAAGGATAGTGAATGTTTCTGTTTTCTATCTAGTGCATGTTATAATGTATAGCTTGATACGATAGTGGTTTAACAATATCCCAAAGTCACAGTAATTCAATGTTTCGTTACAAGACAACTACCGTAATACAAATAACAGATTTTCAACACTGTGACATGGGCCATTGAAATACATGTTTTGAGACAGATAGGCATGATGGAACAAAATATTGAGAGAGATAGGTATGATGAACCAAAATATTGAGACAAACTGTATAGTAAAGAAGTGCAGGAGTGGAATAGCATCGTATTAATGCCTGATAGTGAAATGAAATGAAAATTCTGAGTCTCCATTACAAATAACATCGTTCCCCGTTCATGCAATATTTTTCTTAGACCATCCCCCTTTTTTGTTTAAATTCCTGAATTGTTTCCCCGAGGCTGAACGCGACGACTCTTTGTACGTTTTGATCACACATTTAGTAACTTTCTAAATTCATGTCGACAACAAGACTACTTGAGTTGTCGTTCAACATACAAATCAGGGCTGTCTAATAATTTGTATCAAAACATGTTCCATATTCTTACTGCGCATAGGCCCTGAATTTGTTTAACATTCTCATACGTTACACCATTCCTCCAGGCTTGTGCGTTCCCTGGTATATCACCAATGATATCTTTACTTATTCTTTCCATGACGTCATCAGTTGGCATTCCTACAAAGTCATAGCGTTTACTAGGGACAACTGTATCCGGAACCTCCATAATAGCTTCATACCTAACCAACATGTAATTATTTCTTAGGTTTGTCTCCAGTACACCGTAATTGCTGAGCAGCACATTTACGCATTAAAATGTTATCATGCTTTTTTACTAACAAAGTGAATATATAGAAAATCAAGGGTTTTTTTTCAGTTTGTGTACATGTTTGAGCTTTGCTAACACACAGCCCATTCACTAGTGAAACAACGTTTAGGCGTGGCACACGTGTACTATTCAAATGGTTATTGAGCGACGTACAGTTTCATTCTGATCGTTAGCAGGTGTACAGGTACTTGGGGAGTTCTGTTGAACGGAGATGGGACGAAGAGTTTTACTATTTCGACTTATTTGACACAGAAAAACTAATATATATTATTGAAAATTCTACCATTTCAGAGAACTAGTATTGAGCAAGAATGCCATGTTAGCAGTGTACTACAGGGACATCCCGGTACTAAAATCGCCAAATTGGAAGACAGTAATACTGACAATGTCGTAGAACAGAAGACATAGCAAAATGAGGAAGTACGAATTCGGGACTACACACGTCGAAGTGAAGATTAATCAAACGGAGGGAAATGTGATAGATGTAACTATATTGACAAGAAATAATTGAGCGAATATGTGGATTAAGATAAATGTTTTGCCATCTCCAACTGCTTGATTGGTGTTGTTTGATCATTCTATACAAGTATGTGCAGTGCAATATTGCACTCGTCCAGTGCATTACCTTGATATTCCATCATGCTAGTGCAATATCTGAATGTTGCACTGGACGAGTGCAATATTACACAATGTCAATGCAACCATGTAGATAACGCACTAGACACGTGAAGTGGTGTTACCACTGATATACACCGACCACTTGAACATTAATAGTGCATGAAGGCAGCAAATTATTATGCCTGTGACAAGTGAAGAATGAATATGTTGACACCTAAGTACAGCATATCCGCACTCATGAATGGTCTTTTGAAAAGGTCGTGACAGTACAACAGGTGCATACCAAGAATGATGGGTTGGAAAATCATGACATCTGGTGCTTCGTTTTCATCGTGCATTAGTTAAGAAGGCATACACACACTGTTATCAACAACGGAAAGGTCGTGACCTGACCTTTCCCCATTGCTCTAGAATTTATATGTTTTTGCACTAATCGAAGGCTTTCATAAACTCACTTATCTTACAGAAATTCACTGACAGAATTTATTTGCAATAAATCCTTATTTACAATGACATTTTCCGGGTGAAAAAAATACCTACCTCAGTTGATTGAGGCATATCGCCAACATGCGCTTCAGAATCTGTATATTGTGGCAATTCGTTTTTGAGCAAATCGCCTAGGCAGGATAAGAGACATAAACGTTGTGTTAAATCATAATGTTCCCAAGTCCTGCAGTGGATTGCAAAATTAACGTCCAGCGGCTCTGTTTGATGATAGACCCTATTTGATCGTGTAGGGTCTATGGTCTAAATGAAATGAACTGACGTGTCGTCAAGCACCGGTCGTGTCAAAGTTTTATTGATTGTATTGGGGGTTTATTCATTTGCATCAATAACTGTTTGGGTCATGATTTCTCATTGAGCTGGACGGGGTGAAGAGATACATTGAGATTCGAAATCACGGATAGCCTCTAGATTATCTTCAATAAGAGCAGTATATAATCATGGCAATTCGGTAGGTAATATGCAACCTTGATAAAATGCCAATATTGTCGTATAATATAAAATAATGTAACAATAAAAGTCTGAAAATATCAAGTACATTCTCGATTTATACTACGAAATGTAATGTGTGAAGATAACGTAGTGTAAAATCGTAACACGGTCGTCAGGAACTTCGATTCTATTCAAATCTACAGTCCTTGTTTTCATAAAGTTGCCAACATTTTCTTGCATTACGACTATATAATTTATTTGCCTTTTTAAATTACGTCAAAATCTGGACTGTCTGAATCATAGGCACTTGTTTCTCGAGATATGTATCAGAATATGTTTCTATCAGAATGCAATGAAATATCGATTGGTGCGTTTAGCTAATTATATATGAAAGAGGTAAAATATCGCATGTTTCTGTGATCGCGCAAGTCCACTCATCGCGAGATATAGAGAAGGTTTGTGACAGAACACAATTACAGTACGGCAACATGAATTTTCAACCGGCCGTTTTACTCAACAGACATTTGTAAAATTTTCAAATAAACGTCCCATAAATCGTGTCATTGTTACAATTGGACAATTCCTACCAAAGATATCAACCGAATTCTGACGCTATGTCGGAGAATTGAATTTGAAGGAAATAATTTTTCCAACTACCTTCGATAAACGTGATTGTCCATATCTCGCGGTGAGTGGACGTGCGCGATCATAGTTAGTTTACCCTTTTCATATACAATTGGCTAAACACGTCAATATTATCGATATTTATTGTATTCTGATAGAAAGATATTCTGATACATTTCTCGGGAAACAAGTGCCTGTGGTCTGAATGCACACACTATCATTTCATTTTTTTTTTAAATGTGAACTCTTTTGGGACATAGTTAAAAGTCGGCCCTGGGTAAAAACTTACGACTATGAGAAATTATCACTGCACCTTCAAGTGTACGAAACTAGACAAATTTGGCTTACTTTTTACGTCATGTTCTTCCATGTCTTCAGCGTGTGAACTGAGTGCACATGTCGTCGTATAAGGAAGTAGAAATAATGTCGGAAAGCATTGGTATTTAAGAGTTTGAAATGGGCGTGTTGTTGATGTCTGACAGAAACGATAATTAATGACACCGTCATAGAGAATATATCTTTGACAGAATTGTCTTTCGTACTATTGTTTACTAGTATTATCTTTACCATATTATTTGCCATTCTTACGAACCAGATGTTCAAGGGTAACGTGCGAATGGATCTTACAAACCGTTGCAAATAAACGTCCAGGTGTTGTGGATTGTATTTCATTCCTTTTAAGAGCTGGCAACTTTGTGTATTGAAGATTGGTCGCAAGTTAACGTTGCCATGTTACACACAGTGTATATCAGATTATTGGATTTCAAAATCCAGATTAAATGTGTACTGCACCTAAAACTCTCAAACTTAGTACTGCTGAACATGAAAAAACGTTATCTCTGCACATAATAAGTCGGTACTGGGCAAGGTGGAAACGGACGACCCTAAACCAAACAGATGCAACTGTCGCAAAAGAGATGGTTGCCCACTATAGCAGAAGGAGTGGTCTACCAAACCTCACTGAAAACCAGTTCAAAACAAGGTATAGGAACCACACAAGCTCATTTAGTAGAAATGCCAAGCTCAGAAACAGTACACAACTCAGCAAATACATCTGGACTTTGAAGGACTCTAACGTTCATTATTCAATCAAATGGAGAATCATCAAGATCTGTGCACCGTATTGCAATGTAACCAAGCGAGGCAACCTGTGCCTGCATGAGAAGTTCTTACATGTAATTATATATGTCACCCTGAATATGTGCTTACTGAATGGAAGAAACTATTAGTGTAACTGCCGACACATGAGGAAGTTCCTAATATGTAACTATAAATAACACAAGGTCTTTCATGATGACGGGCCATGGACAAGACTATTTCCATGGTCCACACAGCAGATTACAATTGTCTATTTCTTTTGTATTCATTTTGTATATTTGTATGATATGTTTCTTTGAAAGTGTGGCTTATTTTTGTTATCTGGTGAACCACAGGAGCTCATCATTCATTCATTCATTCATTCATTCATTCATTCATTCATTAGTAAACTATTATTTTTCACAAATATTAGCTTTTGTCATTTAGATAATTAATTCTATTGACATCGCCTTAAATTTGCGATGGAGTTCGGCCACATTTTACATCGAAATATGGGCATTTTGTGTGATATCTCATCAATAGACCGAAACCAGCAGACAGTTTGTTGACGACTTTACATGCAAATCACTTACATACTCATTATCTATCGGTAATTCGGCGCTTAGAATGTAATTAACAAAACACTGTCATGTACATCACGATCCAGAGATTATGTCGAACAGTGTTCATAATCTTTGGTGTTTAATTAAATACTACCAATATTAGTAATAAATAATTGATCTTCTCATCTAATGAATTTCAACAAACCCTTCATTATGTGTTATTTCTTGAATAGGATAACTACCGTCTGATACAGACAGGGACACAGAAGGGATATACAGACAAGCAGACGGAGAGTGAGAGACGAACAGACGCATACAGACAGACAGACAGACAGACAGACAGACAGACAGACAGACAGACAGACAGACAGACAAATTAGAAATGGAGAAAGAAAATAGATACAGGGACGGACTCCACTATCCATCATTAGAAAACTTCCCAAAACATGAAAATAGGACCAGCGAATCTTTCCGTTTTGTATCTGCTGCCTGTTAAAAATATATAGCTTGACAACTACCGTAATACCAATAATTTAACAGACAATGAGTTTCAACACTGTGACATAGGCCATTGAAATCGTGTGACATATAGGCATGATGATGGAACAAAATATTGAGACAATTTGTATAGTAATAGAAGTGTAGGAATGAAATAGCATCCTATTATAGCCTGATCCTGAAAAATCTGAGTCCAAAGTACCAAAGTCAAGAACTTAGTTCCCCGTTCATGTAATATTTTTCTTAGACGAATCCGCTTCTCCCCAAAAAAAGAATCCCTCCATTGTTTCCCCGAAGCTGGACGTCACATGACGACTCTCCGTTTTAATCACACATAGTAACTTTCTAAATTCATGTCGACAACAAGACTACTTGAGTTGTCGTTCAACATGTCAGGGCTGTCTAACAATTTGTATCCAAACATGTTCCATATTCTTACTGGGCATAGGCCCTGAATTTGTTTAACATTCTCATACGTTACACCATTCCTCCAGGCTTGTGCGTTCCCGGGTATATCACCAATGATATCTTTACTTATTCTTTCCATGACGTCATCAGTCGGCATTCCAACAAATTCATAGAGTTTGGGGACCACTTTACCCGGATGTTCAACAATATCTTCATACCTAACCAACATGTAATTGTTTCTGAACCAGTCAGGGGCATGTCGAGAAACTAGATAATTAGTGTCAAGCCATCTACAATAGTCAACTATTTCCTCTTTCAACATCCCATTCATATGGAATTCACCTGGTGTTGATAATGCCTTCGAATGTTCTCTGAAAAGTTCTCGAGATTTGATCATGCCACGTGGATCTCGAATGAGATGAATGATTTTGATATCGTGTTTAATTAGCAGTGGTGCGGCTAAAAAGATATTGTAGAGGCGTAATACCTTGGTGACCACGTTCTTCTTCGACATGCAATAATTTGTGATGCTTTGTATTGTAAGGTTATTTGGAGATGGGTAGTTTCCACGAATTGTATAGAGATTAGTGCTGTACAGATCTGACATCATATGATGTGTGAAATTACACGAATATACACCATCGAGGAAACTCAATAGTAGAGGACGAAAGTCTTCGAGGTTTTCCCATTTCTCAGCGGCAAGAGTAGAAACATGTTGTGCAATGATTCTCCCTGGTTCATAAAAGTAGAAACAGTCAGGATGCCTGCTAAACAACTCTCCGGTCATTCTTGAACCAGAACGCTTACGTGAAAAGATCATCACCATTTTGCCTTTCCGTTTGCTGCTGTTCTCTTCGGTTCTATTGATGTTTGTCTTTTGAGATCTTTGGTTGTAATGCGCATCACCATGGCAACCATACTTAGTCGCAGGACTAGACTGCAATTTCACTGTAATCAAAATTACTGCTATCAATGTCAAAGCAAAGATAGAAACAGCTCGTGACGATTTCATACCGTTCAAATAGTCATTTAGCTGAAATGGATAGTTGAGGAGGTTTTGTAATCTGTCGTAAAACTCCGCCACTGTTCACATCTGTTACTCAAGAGTTTTAAGCCTGTATTGTAATTTTGCTGTTTGCTCTCATTTTCTATTAAATTCTAGTGGTAAATCATGTGTGTTCTGTTCCGATATTGATCCACAAATGGTGGGTTAAACTCTCGCACACAGCACTGAGAGAAATAATGGTAGCTGTGTAGCTTAAAAAAATGGCCACACTGTGCGACTGAAGATAGCCACTCTCGACACAAACACACACAAATCAGTCAATCAATCTGGATCACCTCTGATTTCTATAGGACTTGTGTGTAACTTGTGGAAACAAACCATGTAGTAGATGGTTTCACATTTTTCACGATCAAAAGGTTAAGGTTTTATAATATAAGAAACCTTTCACCTGATATAATATAGTTGTAGACACTTGAACAGCTGAGTCTCATATGTTACAGTTTTCAAGTATATATGGGTCCGTATGCTATTCTACACAGTGCGGGACTACCACACACATACACATACATACACACAATAAAAACAAGAAGATCAAAACAACAAAACACAACAACAACAACAACAACAACAACAACAACAACAATCTAATTATGATTTGACAATAAACCATATGTACAGTGTCATAGCAACAATGTCTCCTTCGCATACTTTTAATTGCCAAACCGATCTGAAATATGTTGACCTTTAAACTCCTGGATTATAGTTTGTGTATGAAATCCATGTAATATATTTTATGTTCCGAACTTTTCTACAACTGTACATAAAAAATGATTTTCAATAGAGAGCGTGGGGGATTTGGGTTAAATAATAGGCAATTAACAGTTATCCATCCATCATCGTTCTTGTGACGTCATCCCTTCGTAAGTGGAGTATCATTAATGTCTCATTTACTCCTTCAACACAGATTTGTCCACGTAGCGCGCTGGACGACCATACCAGCACTATTTCAGTGGGGTAGCAAAAATAGATCAATACTCGCAGGCCTGACAAAATACATTTCCGTTGACTCCATACCTACCTTCACTGGGTCTTGAATTACATTGCCTATATTATTTCGATATGTGCATATGAATTGTGGTTATGTTACAGGGGCACTTTCCGCTAACCGTCATTTAACACAAATTCTGCCATTTCATTACGCCATTCATTTGGTCGCTTGTAATTATAGTTCATTCTGAATTAAAGATTTTATGTTGTAATCAAAATACTTGTCTAACTTCATATTAACAACAAGGCTACTTGAGTTGTCTTTTAACAATGCTGGGCTGTTTACTAGCTTGTATCCAAACACATTCCATACTCAAATTTTGTATTTCCTTTACAATATCAAACGTTACACCATTCCTCCAGGCTTGTGCATTCCCTGGTTATTTATCTATGATATTTTCAGTAATACTTTCCATGACGTCATCAGTCGGCATTCCAACAAATTCATAGAGTTTGGGGACAACTGTATTTGGGGTGCTCCACAATATCTTCATACCTAACCAACATGTAATTGTTTCTGAACCAGTTAATACGTGCATGTCGAGAAACTAGATAATTAGTGTCAAGCGTCTACAATAGTCAACTATTCCCTCTTCCAAGGTACCATGTAATAAAGTGATGATTTGATAATCTGGTGTGTCTTTTTCTAAATCATTTTTAACTTGTTCTTTTGTTGGTATGACTACCTTATGAGTTAGTTCTCTACTAAAGCGCCCTCAACTGTTGACCCTTCCTCGTCCCACTCACCATGTACTTAGTAGATTTCATTAATAATCAAATTAGAATTTAAGAGTTTATATTGCATGTCCAAATAAAGGCAACCCGTGCATAAACAATTTGAAAATATAGTAGGGGTCTGTATGTTTGTTTTATGCCAAGTCACAAATCAGTCGTTTGTGAAGCTATGGCTGGTATGATTTGTGATAAGAAGTGGGTGAGATCAATAGTTCAATGTAGGATAAACAATTCTTTTACTGGGGGGGGGGGGGGGGGGTTGAGCCATTTTAGTTCTCATCCAACAAAATTGATTTCACTTTTACTGAATGTTTTGTACAAAAATGGAAGCATTGAGAAAGGAAAGAATTTTGTTATAGTAAATATATGGCACTAAAATAAAGTGTTAGTGTCAACAAAAGAACTATTCTTTACTCACACAACAAACTGGCTTTATATCCATAGCATAAAGATACTACTACATACTGTTTTGAGAAATTGATTGTGTGGCAATTTTCAATTTTAGCCAATTTAGTTCAAAGGGGGTGGGGTGGGGGGGGGGGCGTCTGAGGCTTAGTATAAGAATTTAGTTTTTTATCCTATATTGAACTATTGACCTCGCCCCTAAGGCCACTAGCATTCATGAT
>NC_135549.1:19217341-19347341 GCF_964340395.1 Glandiceps talaboti
ATTTTGCAGGATGAGAACTAAAATGGCTGAACACCCCCCCCCCCCCCACCCACCATCCCGAACTAAAAGAATTTAGATTTTTATCCTACATTGAACTATTGATCTCGCCCTTTACAGTATTTGAAGTATACTTATACTTGCCTGCAATTCTAGAAACTCGTCGTACACACAATTAACCTTTATTGCATTTTTTTTACAAACAGGAGAATGTTTTCACTTTGATTCTATCTGACCCTGAAACTGGAATGGCGAACGAAGAAACCATCGTTATCGACGAGAAGAATAACGTTGAAATTTATAAAACCTCCGATCCCGAACCGACACACTTTGTGGATGATTTCGATAACGTGAGTGAATACTTGATGTTCAGTTTATACGATATTGTGTTACATGTATGTCTCCAGATACTCTGAGTAGCCTCCCTGTTTGCAGATCCCCATCGGTTCTATTCGATAAATGTAAGAGCATCGAATCGCAAATTAAAAAGAAAGAAATTCATGGAAAGAAGTGGAAGTGAGAACGGTGAAAGCAACTTGCAGAGTGTTAGACAACTAAAGGTGTTTCACTCTTCAGGCCATCGAGGTTCCTAGTTCGCAGTCGTTTGATTCAGTATCTCTAGCATCTCAATTCACAGGGCGGTCTCATTTCTAAACTCTTTCTATAGCTATATATTAGATAGCATTTTCTCTAAATGCTCAGTACAGTTAAATTGTGGTTCCAAGCCTCTTGAAGTGTATCCATTCCTCTAAGTAATACAGCTTTGATTTGATGCTGTACACTGTATTACTATAGCGGTGTTATTATTTGACACAGAATATTACTTTTAATGGATTTTTTTTTACGAATTCTTTGTTTTTAGAATCTCGAAGCTATTGTTCCAGTGAATGGCGACTCTTGCTACATTAAACCATTGGATGATAATGAAATGGTTACACCATCTGATCTGAAGAAAAAACTACAAGATATGCAAGTAAGACATTTTGCTCTCTAAAGTATTTATTAACTGGCACGTTGCTATAGTATTTAGTAAACGACATAGTGGCAATCGTGTTATACTGGCATATATATATCACGATCACGATCAGAGAGGCGAGCTCTCGTAGTGCAACATATATAGGATCATTTTATGTGATTGATGTATCATACATATCGATATTTGAAAGTGTATTTCCGTACATGAATAATATTTACAAGAATGTATTATTTATTTAAATAGTTTTACTTTGTGCTATAATTGTTAATGTGGTACATGATTGAAGTTGAAGGCTCGAAAGGTGGAAGGTCAACCAATGTATAAACAAGACAGAACGTAAAGTACAAGCACTGTAGACGTGAAGTATGCGGTCAAGCACATCTGAGATCTTCCCATTTCATGAGATTTTAATAAGATTGAGTGGCGCTGTGTAACTATACGACATAGCTTTTTGACTTTCATCAGTGTACACATGCATTATTGTATAAAATAGGATTTATTAGGAGCACATTTTAATTTACAGTTATAGAGGGAGTGAAACATGCGAAAATTGATGTGGTTACAGATTACCAGATATCCGTGTATCTATTGAAAGACTTGTGCTATTTTAATAATCATGTCGGAATTTCAGAACTCAGACTTCTGAACTACTTGCTTGACATGGTACAAGAAGTTCAACAGTTGGAATAAATAAAATGAAAACACCTCAATACAAACAACAAAAGTAACAATAAAGACAATGCATGAGTTACAGACTGTGTCACTTTAATACTTGTCTGTATATTCAGACTACCTTTGAAGGAGAACGCCAATGTAGGGAAAAAAAGGAAAATTTAGTAAACTTCGAGATCTGGTGTCGAAGACATGTCATTATTTTACATCACTTATCTTATACCGAGAAAATCCGAATTGAAATTTGTTCTTCAGTGTATAGTCCTTTTCAACTTTTAGTTTAAGTTATAACATTGTTTTTATTTCCTAGAGTAGCGTCTCCCTTAAAATGTGTACCTGTAAAGGTCAACAAATTGAAGCAGACGATAATAAAATAATGGCCGCTGACTTATTCCTGGGCAGTCGGTAATAATTGGGCACTTCTTGTAACTAAAAGTGGATACATTTTCTAATTATTTCTCTCCAATTTCCAGACTACTGTTGTGAACGTTGGCGGAAAACCAGAGGACGTGTCGTACACAGTATCTAAAGACCCAATTGACGATTCTATGGTCCTCGGTGAGACTATCACTAGTAGAAAAAATAGTACAGTTTACGACACTTTCCGTACTATAGTTCAGATTGAGTTCAATTCTGTACTTTTATGCTGATGAGGTGGACGTTTCTGTACTTTCCCATTAGCGCCTGTCTAATCGGATTATACTCGATCTGAAAAATAGTTCAGATTGCGAGTCGGAAGTGATTTGAATACATTTGCATTTAGTTCAGAATATATTCATGAGTTCACCCCCATAACCGGGCAGTAAACAAATGAATATTCAAATCTACCGTGCTTGCAATCAATACGTACATAAACGCTATACGTGTAGCTAGTGTATTCGATACATATGTATGTATATAAGCAGGCTTATGATATGAACTACATGGTTAGGACGTACGTAGATTGTAATATCACAGGGCTCATTTTGAAATAAATGTTCGTAGTACGCCTTTTCATTATGCACTACATACCGCCACCACTAAACGTGTTTCACATTTCTACGCGTTTGATGCATAGTAATACAGATTTAGATGACATGACAATCGTTTCCAATAATAGTTTAAAATTGGGCCACAAATATTGCTAGTGTATGGAGCTTCTTAACAAACCTGACCGGCCAATAGCGTCAACAAACTCACAGTAGAGACGTGCTGACAGATTTGAGTCTGTGGACATTATTTCTAGCTAAGTAAAATTGAGTGACTATTGGGAATATTATATGGCATCCATGTCGTCCATGTCGTCTATAGTTTCTGACTGACCGTGTTATGTACAACGTAACGCTGAACGAAATACGGTCCATCAGGAATTAACTAGACTAACCTCTATGGGAATAGTATTCTTGTCCATGTGTCGTTTATAGAACAATTAAGTGTTAGGGTGTGATCTTCACAGTAATAAACAAGCCTTTAGAAGAACAACAGGTATTCACGCCTCAAATATCTTGGGCATCATCCAAATTACGATCATGAGCACCAAAGTAAAGGAAATACTTAATGACGTTCGGCATGCAGAACCCCCCCCCCCCCGGGCCCGTACCTATGGGTACATGCCCGGCATCCATGTAACTGTTATATCACTCTACGTGACGATTCTGAGGGCCCTCATCTCTTATTCTCTTGTTTTATTTCAATTATACTCATAACTCCTGTTTTTATAGTATAACTGTACAATTGGCTTCGATCAGTGCATTCCAGATTTTCATGAGTCATGAGTGCACATTGCACAGATATCTGCAGAATACTTAAAAGGATTATGGGTAATGTATGCATATGCGGGAAAAACAAACTGCTGTAAGGAGCATAGTCTCGCTGCCAGACTCGAGACTATCGTCCCTAATCTGTTTACCGAGCGGCGCAGCCGCGAGAATAGAGGGGGACTGGTCCCGCTCTTCTCGCGGCTGCGCCGCTCGGTAAACAGATTAGGGACGATAGTCTCGAGTCTGGCAGCGAGACTATAAGGAGCACTGACTTTGCCCTCATATCTTCATCCCATTTTGCACTGAAGAAGTTTCACATGGCTCTCATATTTCATATATACTCTTTCTAAATATATGGTGATGCAACATGAGTAAAAATAACTGGGGTTAACTAAGTTTGGTAGTCAATATAGCAGGTTTACCATCAAACTGACGCAAAATTTGTTTCAAATTTGTCTAGTAAAAACCGTTGGCCCAGTTGTCGATTAGGCTTACAAGTTACACAAAGCATGATAAGACACTGTGAATGGTGCAAATAAACAACGTGCGAAATGCCAAATACCAAATGCAAACAATACAAGCGAACAAAAGGGCCTGTATGCACTCTAATAGCCCGATATTTTGCCTAAAATCAGGCTCACATGTGCGAACGGTGTGTTTTTGACGTACCTAGTAGGCAGTGATGTAGATAATAGCCGGTTACCGGTCACAACGCCCAGCTATAACTTATAAGTATAACAGTTGTGGGACCGGCTTAGGAAAGTACTCAAACCTGACGATCATTGAACAAATTCTAAGGTTGGAAAATTAAATATGAGTTGCCCGGGAGTTCTAATAGCAAGTAAAATACCCAAAGTGTAAACAAAAAGATAAATTAATTCATAATTATTTGGAAAACATTAGACGATTACGCAGTAAAACAAGACTGGCCACGCTATCGCTAGCGAAAGCCTTCGAACTAGTTTCATAACGACCGGACGTTGAAGGAAGCGCGAAGCGAAGTGTGAGGTCAATGTGACGTCTCATGATGATGTATGATGCATCAACATGACGTTTACGTAGAGTTGCACTAAATGTTTTCTAAACTTCAGTGGAAAGAATTTTTGTCGATCAGACACTGACTATGTTTAAATTCTTAAAACATCTGAGAAAACTGAAGAGGGGAAGCAAAATGTGACACTGACAGACAAGCCAGACGTACGGCACATGTACAGAAGGCGAGGCACACCCTCTGATGCAAACTGGACAATTATCGTGCGTGTCACGTATAAGGCATCAGATGTAATACATGTAGCTAACCAAATATTCTTGTACTGCAGTCTTTCTTGTAACAGGTATTGGAAATTGTCAGAAACCTGATGATTTTATGACTGAATAAGTTTCGATACGGAGACGAGAGAGAGGGGGAGACGGGAGAGAGAGAGAGAGAGAGAGAGAGAGAGAGAGAGAGAGAGAGAGAGAGAGAGAGAGAGAGAGAGAGAGAGAGAGAGAGAGAGAGAGAGAGAGAGAGAGAGCGGAGACCAAACTAGAGTCGGTACTCACCCCACCACGACATATGCATTTTTGTGATTTTGAAACGATAAAGAATGTTAATATGGATATTGGGACGATTGGAAATCGGACGATGTGAATCGTAATCGAATATCTCAGACCATCCACAATATATGTCGTGTTGACTTAGGCGATCCCAGAAACCATTCTTAGTTTACCCCTTTCACATATATTATCAACCATGCTAATGTTTTGAAACAAATCTCGATTAACAGGTAATTTAGCGCTTGAAAGATGGCGACGTCCATACCCCCCCCCCCCGGCTGCACATATTTTAATATGCAATTATACATTACCCCCTCCCCATACACGTCAGAGAAGTACAGTATGGTACACTATATGACACACTGTAAGCTAACAGTGGAAATCAACTTCAGTGTCCATACATATCAGACATAGAGATTTCTTTACAAATGGATGTGGGCTCATTGGGCTGTAACCTGTACTTGGAAAAACTTAACCAGCAGAGTTTTCTTTTTGAATCCTATGTCTTGACAGAAACGGCACCCCCCTTCGATAACTAGTGGGGAGGGTGTGTCCCCCTCCCACAGTAGGCAATTGTTTGAAAAATAAGGACATGTAGGAGGCCATTTAGCGGCATAATATTTCAAACCATACACATTATTGGAAGCCATAAAGTACTTGAAAATTGTCTTCAATACCCAAATTGTACTCTCATTAAATTATTTTACAACTGTATTACCTACGCTTTAACTAATACATAGATATTTTGGCAGACACACACATTCGTTTGGCCATTGGCTGCCTAATAATTAAATGTGTGGTAGGTAAATGAAGTGAACAATTTTGCAAAGTACAAGGTAAACGATTGCTCCTGTGGTTTGAATGTTCAACAAAGTCTCCACACAGAGAGATAGAGCAAGAGAGAAGGAGACATACGGCGACGAGAGAGAGAGAGAGAGAGAGAGAGAGAGAGAGAGAGAGAGAGAGAGAGAGAGAGAGAGAGAGACAGAGACAGAGACAGAGACAGAGAGGCATACACTTATACAAATGTAAATTTACTTGGTAAACAACTGCTCCTGAGGTTTAATTTTGGTTCAAATCATGAGCAGAATATTCGGGGGCCCTTTCAGACCATCACAATTGTCATGCCCCCCTCCCTTTGAACCTCAATTTTGTTCATGCCCCCCCCCCCCGTAAATTCTGACTCCAGCATAATTTCAAGTTTATTCCGAGCTCGGTATTACAGGCATTCGACTAGAGTCTTTATACCTCAAAGATATACAACAGTCCATTTCTGTACAAGGCATATCAGAAACCAAACATTTGCAGTGTGGAGTGTCACAAAACCCTGTGCTTGGTCCACTCTTACACGCGTATGCTGTCTATACACATCACCACTTGGAAAGCTAATCCGACATCAAAATCTCAATATGCAACAACATGCAGACGACAACCAGATTTACCAATATATTTCCCCAATCACATACGTCAACTACAGTAACTAAGATGGAAACTGTTGCACATGATATTAAACGACCCAAAATAAGCTAGTTTAATGATGGCAAAACCGAGGTCCTCCTTATCACGTCTCAGTTCAACAGGCTTCCTCGTCTCATGAACCACATCAACATGGGATCGTCTTCTGTGCAGTTAGTGGATTCAGCATGTACCATTTGTGTAACAATTGATGACCGTTATAACCTCAAGAAGCACATCTCGTTGACATGTAGATCAGTTCTTTTTCACCCCCGAACAATAGGTCGCATCATTGACAGTGGAGGGGGCCCCTCCACTGTCTATGGAAACTGTTGCACATGATATTAAACGACCCAAAATAAGCTAGTTTAATGATGGCAAAACCGAGGTCCTCCTTATCACGTCTCAGTTCAACAGGCTTCCTCGTCTCATGAACCACATCAACATGGGATCGTCTTCTGTGCAGTTAGTGGATTCAGCATGTACCATTTGTGTAACAATTAATGACCGTTATAACCTCAAGAAGCACATCTCGTTGACATGTAGATCAGTTCTTTTTCACCCCCGAACAATAGGTCGCATCATTGACAGTGGAGGGGGCCCCTCCACTGTCTATGGTCGCATACGCCAGTATCTTACAAACGGAGTTTGTCAGAACCTTGGTCATGCACTTATATCATCGATACCCGACTACTGAATGGCCCTTCTGTATGGGCTGCCAGCTAAAAACATTGTCCCTCTTGAACATGCCCAAAATACAGCAGCTAGGATTGTGTCAGGTACAAAGAAAACAGATGACGTCACATCGGTTCTTTCAATAACACAGTTTAGTTAGAAATCACACTGGCGTCAAGTGCAGTTACATAATATACCAGTAGGTAGGGCCTACATGTGCATGTAGTCTCAGGTCACTACATTGTGGTCTGAGATGTAGTTTACACCACTATGACCTAAGAACTTGAACCAGGGCTGAGGAGAAGTGGTCTGAGGTTAAAGTTTTGCAGCTCTCGTTCAGCAATCTCAAAACATTTCAGCCTACTTCCCGTAATGAACACTTGTCAAGCATTTTTGTAGCTCCCATACTCAAAGACTACATATATGTTTATATACGACTCAAAATATAACACTGAAATTTACTTTGAACACGTTCAGTTTCAGTAGACCTATTAAAACCCAAAATCTCCACTGTATAATTTAATATCGGTAATAGTTTACAGTCAAAAACTTTTAAATTTAGTTTTGACTAGGAGGTCCCCAAGTTTTGCAAGTTGACTCATGACCGCAATCATTGCTTTACTCGCTTGAGCTGCAAGCGCTAAATACCATAGACCACTGCTTGACATAATCACGCCTAGATATTCATAAAAAGCGAACAACGTCGAGTTTATGACCACCAATAACCACTTTTCAATTTTCTTAAGAATTTCATCTCTTAGTAAATACAATAATTTTAGTTTTGACATACATGTAATTTACTTTCAAAAGACAATGTTAGAAACCCCTACCCCATTGATTCCTGTGGGAACATGCCTTTCGTGAAGAAAAAATGGTTACATAACATGTCTACAAGAATTGTTGGAGAATGTCTATGTAGAATGCCACACTGATCCCATATCCACACCTTGAGTTTTATTTTTATTGTTCTTCAATGATCTCCTTCAAAGTAATAGTCTGGATGCCAATATGGTTTCTAACTAAACCACGTCTAGCCAAAAGCCCCTCAAATAGCACAAAAAGTTGTTCACCCAATCAGTGAAACCTAAATGTTTTGGTGATGTAAACAGTATATAAGTAGCATCATGGGCTGACAAATATACCACATTTGAACATTACTGTCCCAATAAACACTAACTTTATGAGGGACTGTGTTATTGGTTAGAGTTTTGTGATTTATTAACAAAGACATGATGTTAATGACTGTGTGGGTGGCTGTAAATGAATTTTAAATTGCATCTCATGCATTTCAAGACTTCTAGAGTAACGACTCTGACTATACTTTGAGTGGAGGTATAAATGGTAATGATACAGTATAGGAACTAGACTATCAAAGTAATTACCTTGTCCAAAAGACTACAGTCGGATATTAATCTCACCATTAATGCCTGAATTTATGTCTATCAAGGTGGATCTGATAAGATCATGGAAATCGAGAAACTTTCATCACTTTGGACTTGAGCATTGAATACATTTGTGAAGTACTCAGACCATGATTCATGGTTTTTTTTTTAGAGATTAATTCCACTAGATCGTCCACTAAATCGTCCACGAAAACAAATACATTCTATCATTCCACCATGTCACTCAACAACGCGCATCGAATTCTATCACTTGAATTTCCGTTATTTAGTCGTCTGAAGATCGTAACGGCCTCCGTACCATAACTTGTGTACTTTGTGTAAATACAGCTCTACTTCTCAGTATTGAGCACTTTTCCTTCAGTTTATGACTTACCTCTTATATATATATATATATATATATATATATATATATATATATATATATATATATATATATATATATATATATATATATATATATATATATATATATTACCATTGCTCGGTTGACGGCAACGCGGTCAAAGATATCGGGTTCTTTGCACAATACACGTGTATATAGAAATGATGTCCCTTAAATTTCCCCTCTTTTCATTCTTGCTCTTTTCAACTACAATATAGATTTTGATAATTTCCATAGGTCTCACGAGATATACTCTTCAAGGAAAAACAAGTTCGTGTCGGAGTTTGACACGAGAATAGTCTGTGCTTGGAGTAATTATACTGTCAGTATAATTTCTCAAAGGTATGTGTTATCGTGGAAGTTTAAACATTATTTATACTTTAATGGTGTTATAGATTTTGACCCAAGCTATGCATGCCACGGTCACAAGCTATATTGCGTCAGATCGATTTGCCAAACAAGTTTGCCAGAATTAACGCATCCCATCAAACCATGGACCCTCCACAAAGGTGGAGTGTCTATGGTCAAACAAATGACAGGTCGCAGAAACTATGGTCATGGAAGTATGAACGTCGTTTATACTTGTACGCCGTGACATACAATGAGCGCAGTGCCATGATTGACCGGATTATTCAGTGTCGACAATCCCAGTTAATATAATCCCAAAGGCAAACTTGTTTTATTTACCACCTTGCCAAGCAACACAGGGTGGTGGCGAGGCGAAGTTGTAATGTACTGTCGCTTTGATATTCACGATTTTGGAAAGGAAATAGATAACATCGGGTTAGATCTTGAGAGTAAATAAGAAGAAAAGAAGAGTTAATTTGAAATCAGTGATAAACGAGTTGTCTATTTTTAAGAAACTAAATATAAGGAAAGCTATGGGTCCTGATAACATATGTGGTAGGTTACTGAATGTCTATGCATCGCAGTTCGCTAGTGTTTCCAGTAGATTGTTCAATTGGTCGTACAATGATCATACGATATCAACCATTTGGAAAACATCTACCATCTGTCCGGTCCCTAAAAACTTCCAAGGCATCGTCCTGTAGCACTGACTTCCATTGTGATGAAATGCTTCGAGCGTATTTTACTTTGTCAAAACCCACAAAAACATTCACACCTTGACCCATACCAATTTACATATTAAAGTAATAGAGGTACTGATAATGCAACTCTCACATTACTTCACGATGCGTATACACATCTTGAAAAACCAAGTTCATTTGTAAGACTATTGGTTATTGATTTTTCATCAGTCGTTAACAGAAGTCAACCAAACATGATGGCTCATAAACTTAGTTATTTAAACGTTAACCCCAAACTCATCCTCTGGATAATGGATTTTCTTGTCAACCTTTCCCAGTTTGTTCGCTACCAAAAATTAAGTTCAGCCTTCCATTCAACATTTAGGGGTGCCTCACAGAGCACGATACTCTCACACAAACTATTTACACTTTACACAAATGACTGCTCATCAGGTACCGATACAAATCCACTTATCAAATATTCTGATAACTCTGCATTAGTTGACCTGTCAAATTCTGACCGTACTTATTTCGATGAAGTTGATAGGTTTGTTACTTGGTGTAAAGAAAACTACTTGGACGAAAGGTCGACTTTAGGAAGAACCCTAAAGTAGTGCCCGACCTTTTTATTGACAATGTTAAAGTTGAACAGGTGACTAAATATATATATATATATATATATATATATATATATATATATATATATATATATATATATATATATATATATATATATATATATATATATATATATATATATATAGGAACAGTCTTGGATAATAAATCAAATGTTAAGGCCAACACAGATTTCATTAACAAGAAATGTCAATCTAGAGTTTACTGTCTACAACAATTGAGGGGCCTAAAATTTTGTAAATGCCAAGGTATTACAGACATTCTATCGGAGTTTTGAGTCGGTTTAACATTTTCTTTTTTGTGCTGGTTTGGTAGTCTAGGGACTAGCTACAAGAGTGTCTTGAACAAAATTGTAAATGTGTTTAGTAAAGTATTGAGTGAAAAGTAGACTAATTTGAATGAAATGTTTACATCTCGTGTACAAAACAAAGCTGGGAAAATGGTAAATGACAAGGCCACATTATGTCCCAACACTTTGAACTCCTGCCATCAGGGAGACGATTTCGTGTCCCTAAATTCAGAACAGTCAGAACCAAATCAAGTTTTGTGCCCACTTCAACTAAATTTTAAACCAAACTAAATAATTCTATTTCAAAGACATCTGCTCTGCATTCCAGATTGGAAGAACCGCGTTTTTTTTATTGTCTTTTTTAAGTTGATGACCATTTCTGGCAAGACTTCACTCACAATTTTCTCGATTTTACTGATTTTTCTTCTTTATTAAAAAAGTTTAGGGTCGGCACCGGATTTCTAGAATGGAAGCGTTTGGGGAGTTATGTGTGATTTATTTGTTGAGAAAGGTTCAAAGACAATAAATATCGCCGGAAGGTGGCACTTGCCGTTCCAGTGAGGAACGACTAGTGCCACCACGGTAGTACTCGACAATTCGATGGACCACGGCCAAGTCCGCCATTCACAATTTTCAAATCACTTGAAATAAAGCAATCTGGCAAAACTCGCCCATGTGCATTTACAATCTTGTCGCAACTAATTCTAGTAGGTAAAACCATAGACCCTCCACCCTGTCTATGGTAAAACCTAGTCGCATTCATAACTTTCATCGAGGGTAAGGTAATTTTAGTCATCAACTTCTATAAAGTCCAAAATGAAACGATAAAACATGTACATTTTGGAAATTATCCCATGTATAATGCCAGATTATAAAGTGACAAAGAGTGGTTCATCTGAGTGGATAGCTTAACCTCTTGACGATTTATAAACAATGGGAAATAGGCAGCTATCTCGATGTTCATTTTAACCTATTTTCCCAGAGAATATTTTCAGAACTGGTATCCAAATTACCAAGATCACGTTTTTCATATTTACTGATATGCCGCTTTAGTTATGGCCGGTTTTGTGAGATGTTTTGCGTGCACAATGTAAACCACAGACAAGGCATGTAAACTTCTACTTGCAAACCCGTCTATTTCAGGCTTGGCCTCTTACCACTCTTGGAGGAATTGTACTGACTCCTCCAAGACCACGTCTGACACAGTGGCCTGAAACCCATAGTCTATCGCGAGTATATTGTCTACCCTTCAAGAGACACACATTCTCTGACAGTCACCCTTTTAAAAATACGCTTGTTAAACGTCTGCTCCTGGAGTTAAATTTGGTTCAACTCATGAGCAAAATATTTGTACGTGACTCCGGGCCCCTTTCAGACAATCCGAATTTTCACGCACGTCCCAATTCGTTTTTTTCCCGTGACAACAATTTTTCTCCTGAGCCTCCCCCTACCCTAATCTAGTTCCTGACGACCGTATTCCAATTTTACACTACATCTTTACATATCACGTATAGTCAATGTCATTACTCTCGTTGCCGATGTGTTGGCAATTATATACATGTATATATATAATATCCATAATCACAACATATTTCCTGCTCAAAGAAGAACTGTTTCAGCTTATTCCATTTCGATATAAACAGAGTCCAGGGATAAAATACCCATGTACTACTCCTTATATTACTGGCTAGGTAATGTCAACCGTAAAATAATCCAAGCACCAGCGTCCCTAAAATCCGTGAAACAGTGTCGATATTACAGTATTTTGCTGACACTTATTACTTTCTGTAACTGGTCTATATTTGTGATATCATGGTAAATATGCTTGGAATTTATGGCCTAACAAACCAGACATTACGTAGATTTGAATATTGAAGAAAATCAAAAACAAAAACAAGGGCATGGCCATGGCCGGTCAGGTACTGATATTAGTACTTTAGACATCAGTGGGGGTCACACTTGGTCATTGAAACTATATTGACCGACCAAAATTCTAAACATCACGGATAAATAATTTCATATCGAAATGTATGTACGGAGATTCAGGTTTTTAGACCACGTGGCTTTGACATGACATCATCAGCTAAATTTGCAATACGAAAGTAACGTAAAACATGGATGTATCTAGTAGGGAGCAAAGTCCGCATGTCTGTATGGATGTTTGAAGATTTACTATCGGTATATGGGAGGCATAGAGGGAAATATTTGAATAGCGTTATTTAACGTTACATAATTCATAACTGACTACTAAACTACCGTCAAGAGGATTGTTTTTGCTTCCATTTATCTGTATTAATTTTTTTTAAAGGCAGTGATGGTGACTGCCAATGCCGGTAGTGAAAATATGGCCCGCACATTCTGAAGATTTTTGTATCATACAAGTTCAATGTTGTAGCTGAGAATGTGATTTATATTTATAACTCAGTAGAATGGGTACCGGTACTGATGCGAGGGATGTGAACCAACCTTTGTGTTGCGTGCTTTTTAATATCACCGTGTGTGTGTGTGTGTTGTTTGTTTGTTTGTTTGTAATGTAGATTCGTCGTTGATATACTGCTACTAGATCAGACCGTGGGTTATACTTCCATGATCAGAACATGACCAGACACAACTCTCCACGGCACCATTTTGGTTTTACAACTTTGATTACTTTGTTTTGAATAGCTTTTGTCAAGTTCTTGACTTTCCTGATATGACAATAAAGCAAGGGCGGTGAAATATTATTATAGTAGTCCTTCAAAAAACAAGACAATTTTGAAACTTTTAGTGGAAAATGTTAGTGAAGACACAGTTTACCCGCATAAATTAACTAACAAAAGACAAAAGAAATGTACACATGGTTCATTTTCTAGGTGTCGACCTCATGAATATGCACCAAGATTTAGAACCGAGTCAGCTTTAAATGCGTTCACACCTCCAAATCTGGTCTGGACAATATTGTCTGGGCTTAGTCACCCTTTTATGCGGACTACAGAGCGGCCCTGGTGCGGACTATTTCTGCCACCTATTAATGCCTGAAAGTCAAGTGGCATATGCTGAGGTTGTGTACAACCAGCAACCCATAACATTTTAGCAATCTACAGTTCTACCTCAGTATGGCTATTAGCCATGCTAGGTAGTTACTATAATGATTAATATAATGGTTGTCTTGGTAAAAGTTGTCGACCCCCCCCCCCAAAAAAAAAAAGAAGAAAAAAAAAAGAAAAAAAGAAAAAAAAAGATCAACAAAACATTCTATGATATTGAAAGCGCTCCTGGCATGTAATTCCATAGAACAGTTTCCTGTAGGGAATGGCAGCGATTTCATTCAAACTCAAAGACAGAGATGTTGCTAACCAACGTGAACAGCCATAAAAAATTGTATGTGAATGAGTATGACTCTGAGATCCCGCTAACGGTTTCATTGTTGTCGGTCTAACCAGAGACACTGGAGAACTTCACTGTCTATGATCTAATCGTATTGCTCAGTGTGAAAACCGTGCAAAGCGTTACTATTTTGGCGTTGTATTTTCGCACATTTTTGGTTCACAAGGGTCCAATAATTTAAGCTTGAGTTAGGAAATAGGCCTATTAAAAAAATTGTGTTGTTCCGATTAGGCAAAATAAATAAATAGGTGGGGTAGGTAGATTTATTTTTATTCATGTGCGAGTGTCTAATTCTGGTTTTCCATTTTTTCCAAATGATCTCTGTGTTATTGGCTTCTTTCCATTAGATGTACAACCATTACAGATTGGAGGAACAGTTTTATATTGTCTTTTTAAGTTGATGTCAGTTTCTGCATCCACTATGTCTCGTGAGACTTCACAATTGTTGCGATTTTGTTAGTTTTTCAAGAACACGTAAAAAAAAGTTAAGGGTCGGCAGTGAAAAACTAGGTGGGTCGGGTAACAGAAACCAAACAGTTATTTTTTAGGCCTAAGGCATAACGTAGCATATAAATCTACCCAACCTGCGCGAGCAAGATCTGCATCGGTCAATGTAATATTTACATGGTCTATTACAATTTGGTAAAGTGTACCATTGTATATGCTTGTGCGAGACGTAAAAAACATCATGCCGTCTAATTGTACGAAACGATTTAGTCACTATGGTTTTGAAGTCAGTGAGATAATGTTTGTGAAGTACCCGGTATCGTGATGTTATCGCTTGTATAGAAAAACCATCACTGAGGCAAAATCTCACTTTTATCATCATTCATTTTTTAAAGTCTTCAATCATGCCAATTAAAAATATGGATACTGCAGTCATTTATGTGACTTTTTTTCCAAAAATGTTTATCGTGCATCTCGATTATATTTTTTTTCGTCTTCGTAACATCTTTTTTTTTATTGTGCCAAAAGTAGTAGCTACCACATATAGAACAGTGGAAAAATACCGAATGAGACTCAGAAATGTAAAATCATTTACTTCAATGTCCAAATCAAATGCGGACATCAGAAAATGATGCATGCACGTTGTGATGGACTCGTGATTAGCTCTAGTCCAGATGCCAATTGGTATCTAACTAAACCATAGACAATAGAGAGGGTCCTCTCTATTTTCTATGACTAAACCAAGTTTAGTGAGTGGAGGTGTAAATGGTAACGATACTGTTTAGGAACACGGTGATAGGAACTAGACGAGATTAGCACTGACAACACACGCTCCGCGAACTCCAGCAAAGAGGCCTGGTGGGGTATATAGAGACTTGTCAGAGTTGTCGGAGCTACTGTTCATGTACATATAAGTTCCACGTATTCTCAATTTATTTCGTGCTGGATAGAAAACAGTCAGTATAGTCCTTGTGTTCTCCAGTGTATAGCCGATGGATTGGATAGTGAGAGTCATGATATGTGTGATACATTGTAGTTTATACACCAGAACTGAATTTTAGACTGATCCCGTCGGCATCTTCAGAGAAAGCATCAAGCGGGTACCACAATAAACTGAAAACGTAACGACTATAAGCATAACTATAAGTTTTAATTTACATGGAACATATTTGATAAGCTTATCCCCCACTTCCACATATGGTCTCATACCCCTTGGTCAGCGAAAAGCCAATCATGTTCATGTCCGGACATACGAGTTATAAATGGGGCGGTCATATGGGTTAAGTTAGGGTGGAATATAATATATGGAAAAAGTCTGATTGATACTGGCTGTGATGGGTAGTAGAGCATTTTTTAATTGTCAAAAACAGGGTTGGGGGCCGAATGATATGATTCAAAACGTCATGACTTTCTGGTATATCTTTGTTGTCATGGTGTGTTTCCAGTTGAGGATGGCTGTCTTTGACTGGCTACAACAGTAAGTGACTGATTTTGAAAGCAAAGAAAGTGGAAGAACATTGGTGTTAGTTAAAAAACTATTGTTATTAAAGATATACAAGTAAACGCAGCAAAACAATTGAGAGTCGGTACGGAAAGGAACAGATGACCACAGGAAGGTGTTCAGCTGTTCTTCATTGTTCTTTGCAATTTGACGACCGGGCGATCACATACTAGTAGTTGTCAGTGTTTTCGCTAAAGCAAAATACACGGAGATGGTTCAAAATCACTTGACTATCATTTCACTCTTATTTAAATCTACAAATATCTCATTAATATTTTCTCCCAGCTTACTTCAAACTATATGACATTTTCCATGAAAAAAAGGTGCGTATCTGGAGCAAAGAAGTGTTTCAGATATCAGAGTGTTCACGTTTGCGTGACCAAGACATAGACATAGACTGGCAAGCGACGCCATGAATTGTGATCGAATCCCAGGGTCGGATCGGTAGTAGATCAGTGTTCATGATAATTCATTTGCGTGTTCAATTACTAAGTCATCGATGTAGGGTTATAAATTCAGTGACTACACCATCAACAAAGTTACTTCTTACTATAAATCATGTTGAAAAAGACCCTAGGAAAATGTCTAAGCAACAATGACGGGTGTTACTTTTTTGCAGTGTTTATCCAAATAGTAATCGTCGAATAACGTGACCCTGGCTGAAAACTGCGACAGTGAGTGTACCATAAATTCCCAAAACAGACTGACCAGAACAGACATATTGACACACAAAAAGTGTGCAAGTTTACATCTTGTGACAGGTTTGGTTGGGGTCACCTCCATCGGCTAATGGTCGAAATCGTCATTGTAAAATATTTTTAATTACCCTCAACTACAAATCAGCGTATCGTTGACGATCATTTCAATCGTAAGTGTTTAGAACTGATTCAGAAGTAAAACGTAGAATTATTAATGACAATGGTATGCAAAGTTTTGTTGTTTAACAATCATCAGCGATTTGGCATGTTTGCACAAACCACAGATACTTGTTAGTGCATACACTTTTGATACTTCTATTCTATAAGGTAAAGGCTAAATTTAAAAAGACATGATCCCAGTATTAACTTTTTTGTTGCGGCTATATTTCCTAAGTGAGGTGTGCCAAAGAAAGTTTTCCCATGATACTTTGCGCCAGTGCGACTTTTTGACATTGTACGTTCGATGTTCCCAATGAGTAAATGGAATTTTATCGAGAAGTCTATTCATATTTGTTTATGACAGCAAGATATTTTCAATTTTCTGTTTTTGGTCATTTTTGGGGTCAAAAACTGTCATTTGTTTTGTAAATAAAAGAATTCAAAGTAAAAATGAATGACAGCCGCAAAACTAATCGATTGAATGGGCTGACATTTGGTGTGCAGGTATGTTAGAGTATCTGGATGAAGAATTCTTCCAGAAAATTTGAAGATGACATTGATATGCAAATACGTCTAAAACGTGCTGTGTAGTATCATATTATAGCCATGTTATTTTACAATACTCGTGAGAAAGTAGAATTTATTGGTGAAGTAAAGTTGCTCATACACCTAAGAAAATTTGACTACACTTGAATACATAATGAGCAAATGAAATGATCACAACAATCACATATCTTTGTAATGTTATGACTATACAAGATCTAATACAGGGACGAATGGGGTACTTATCAAATAATGCCCTCCGGAACTCAGAAATAAATGTAGATGCGCTGTACCATGCAGTTACGATCAGCGGTTTTGAACTATGGAGGTAGGAAGGAAGGAGGTAGGAAGGATTATAGTCCTACCACCATTTCTGAACAAAATCGTTGTCCTTGAATTGGAATGGTATGCTTTTAATACAAATGTTGCACAAACATATGTTCTTGCTTTCAAAAGTTTTAGAATTAACACCATGATTTCACCGTCGCCCATACTGAGGTTTTCCTGCATCTATTGCTATGGATTTTGTTGGTGGGACTTTGCTGTACTGTATGAACACTTGTTCAGACTCAGGCCACTAAAACACAATTGCAAAAAAAAACCGTAAAGACACGAAGTATCGTTTTGCACAACGTTCGGCTTGAAGCAGGTTTGAAGGGTAACCATGCACGACAGAGAAGATGGGTTTAGAGCCCCATTTACACCTAAAACAAAAAGCGATTCTAGTCTGTTCCTATTATAGTGGTCCGAGGTTCAGATCAAAGTGCCGCATTCATCCACAACATAAAAAATCATAGACCCTACACGACTGGCGTTTGTAAAAGTCAGTTTTAAACCATAATTACTACACCTCTTTATCTTCTCGGCAAGAACATGCAGTGCTGCAATCCAACGTGAGGACCTCTCACCAACTTTCAGATCACTTCACATTGGGAACGTTGGTGAGAGTTCTACTAATATAATTCAGACTGAGGCAAAAAATATAGCCTTTCTGAGTTGAAATCCGAGGTTTAAATCCTGATATCTGAAAATTCCCAATCAACCCAGATTACATTGAATAAAAAATAAGTCTAACAAACAATTTATGATTTTTCAGTCCCGAAACTTGCTATTATCCATACACTGTATACAAAGCTAAATACACGGTGATTGGTGTATCGCACTCCTTGACTGAGTGGGTCGGAAAAAAAATAGGTAGACTCACTTGTCATAAATCGATTTATAAATCCACAAAGGCACTGTGACAACTAAAGCAGTCCCTTTACAGACCATTTTTCTTTAGAAATAAATAGGCTAAAACAATACTGAATGACAGGCAGTCCAAGGTATGCGAAACCATAAGCGAGCGCGTACTCACGATGCTAGATTAACACACTATTTTACCTGCGCATTGAAGACGCACAGTAAAAAGACCAGTTTTCAACATTAATGCAGGAAATACAAAGCTAACAATTCAAAATTGTATAAAATGTAAGAAAACAAAAAACAGGCGACAGTCAGAGCATGCATGAACTTCGATTTACAATACCATTATTAAGTTCTTGCATTTTGGGGCTAATGAAGTCATAGAGACTAGAGTGGGCGAGTTTCATCACAGTTAGTATAATCAATGGCACCGTGATAATTCTGACTTTCACTTGAAACTGGACCAGAACAGTCTAGGTCGGACGAGTCGTCATCATCAATTCAAAGGCGACGTAACCAAATATACACCGTGAATTCATCTTAGATCGCACCGAGTTGAACAATCATGTCTGTCATTGTAGAATGTAGACCTTTACGCTGTTTGACCGACTATTGAAGTATAACCCACATAGGTGATATTTCATTGACCTACATGGAAATGCTTGTAAATACTTTTTGCAAGTAGTAGTAGCTCAGACCACTCTAGTATTTTAGTGGTCTGAGGTAGTAGTAAGAGTTTTTGCTAACGTTTACATGCTAGCGTAGTTGTACATGTACGTATACATGTCAGTTCGTATGTACATGTACATTAAATGTAGCTCTCATCATATCATACACTGTACATGTGTGTAACCCTTTTCTTTTGCACCCTCCCCCTCCGCCTTCATGTGGTCAAACACAGACAACTAACTAACTAAATAGTGTTACTGTTAGTTTTCTGTGGGTCAAACAATTAGTGTACACGCCTTGAATCACATGCAGGCGAGATAGATTTGAATATTCATTTGTTTACTGCCCGGTTATGGGGGTGAACTCATGAATATATTCTGAACTAAATGCAAATGTATTCAAATCACTTCCGACTCGCAATCTGAACTATTTTTCAGATCGAGTATAATCCGATTAGACAGGCGCTAATGGGAAAGTACAGAAACGTCCACCTCATCAGCATAAAAGTACAGAATTGAACTCAATCTGAACTATAGTACGGAAAGTGTCGTAAACTGTACTATTTTTTCTACTAGTGTATTACTGAGCTATGTGAAGGGAGAAACAAATATTGGCTGGAGACTGCTCAACCTGGTATAGCAGGTAAGCCAAGTCAATTAAAACTATGTGTTTTCTCAGTTAGTGTCTAATCAGAGTGGAAGAAGCGTTTTCGTTGCAAGACTAGTAGTTGATATTGGGTCAAGTAAAAAATCAGACGAGTTGATGTTGGAAGCGTTGAGATTGGAACGACGTGATCAGACATCGCCAAAACAGGGGGTACGGTGGTGGTACACTGCACTTTGCCACGATAATGCTGTCCATTCATGTTCGTCCGGGTACATTAGCAGTCTTAGTGTCCAGTTGAAGTCAGAAGAAAACACTTGTATCAATAACTTTAAAGGTCCAAAATTTAAACGATAATTTTCACCAAGAAACACACTTGTGCATCGCCATTTTACCATCAGTAACATTGTTTTTCTTATCCTCCATAGTGGGCGCTAGTTTCTTTTTTACTTGCGGGAATAAAGCAAAAGTGGGGTCGATTTGGTAATGAGAAACAGAAACAATAAGGCCACCGTTACACTGTGAACAGAAACCGTAAATGCTTACCTTTATCGAAATTTCTGTTCCTAACACAGCTGCTTCGTGTGGAAGTGGATGCTGGCCAGTATTCAGATGGCAGTGGAAATGGGTATGGCGTGGATGGAAATGGATTCGGATTGAGGTTAGGGTGAGCATTTGCGTATGCGTCGGCTAACAATGGACAGAGAAGTTATTCCAGTGGCTATCTCATCAGTAGACCGAAACCAACAGACAGTTTGTTGACGACTTTACATGCAAATCACTTTACATACCCATTATCTATCGGTAATTCGGCTTAGAATTGACAAAACATTGTCATGTACTTCATGATGCATAGATTATGTCGAACAGTGATAATAATCTTTGGTGTTGATTTAAATACTTACCAATTGTAATTAGTAATAAATAATTGATCTTCTCATCTAATGTGTTTCAACAAATCCTTCATTATGTGCTATTTCTTGAATAGGATAACTACCGTCTGAGACAGACAGGGACACAGAAGGGATATACAGACAAGCAGACGGAGAGTGAGAGAGAGCATGGACAGGCAGACAGACAGACAGACAGACAGACAGACAGACAGACAGACAGACAGACAGACAGACAGACAGACAGACAAATTAGAAAGGAAATGGAGAAATAGACACAGAGACAGACTCCGTCATTAGAAAACTTCCCAAAACATGAAAATAGGGCCAGCGAATCTTTCCGTTTTCTATCTGCTGCCTGTTGAAAATGTATACCTTGATAATTAAGTGGTTCGTTACGAGACAACTACCATAATACCAATAATTTAACAGACAATGAGTTTCAACATTGTGACATGGGCCATCATTGAAATCGTGTAAGAGATAGGCATGATGATGGCACAAAATATCGAGACAATTTGTATAGTAATAGAAGTGTAGGAATGAAATAGCATCGTATAAATGCCTGATCCTGAAATAAAATGAAAAATCTGAATCTCCACTGTACAAAGACACAAAGAATGTCGTTCCCCATTCATGCAATATTTTTCTTAGACGAATCCGCCCCCCCCCCCATTCCTCCAGGCTTGTGCGTTCCCTGGTATATCATCAATGATATCTTTACTTATTCTTTCCATGACGTCATCAGTCGGCATTCCAACAAATTCATAGAGTTTGGAGACCACTTTATCCGGATGTTCCACAATATCTTCATACCTAACCCAATCAGGGGCATGTCAAGAAACTAGATAATTAGTGTCAAGCCATCTACAATAGTCAACTATTTCCTCTTTCAACATCCCATTCATATGGAATTCACCTGGTGTTGATAATGCCTTCGAATGTTCTCTGAAAAGTTCTCCAGATTTGATCATGCCACGTGGATCTCGAATGAGATGAATGATTTTGATATCGTGTTTAATTAGCAGTGGTGCGGCTAAAAAGATATTGTAGAGACGTAATACCTTGGTGACCACGTTCTTCTTCGACTTGCAATAATTTGTGATGCTTCGTATTGTAAGGTTATTTGGAGATGGGTAGTTTCCACGACTATATATAGATTAGTGCTGTACAGATCTGACATCATATGATGTGTGAAATTACACGAATATACACCATCGAGGAAACTCAATAGTAGAGGGCGAAAGTCTTCGAGGTTTTCCCATTTCTCAGCGGCAAGAGTAGAAACATGTTGTGCAATGATTCTCCCTGGTTCATAAAAGTAGAAACAGTTGAACCAGAACGCTTACGTGAAAAGATCATTACCATTTTGCCTTTCCGTTTGCTGCTGTTCTCTTCGGTTCTATTGACATTCGTCTTTTGAGATCTTTGGTTATAATGCGTATCACCATGGCAACCGTAGTTAGTTGCAGGACTGGACTGCAATTTCACTGCAATCAAAATTACTGCTATCAATGTCAAAGCAAAGAAAGAAACAGCTCATGACGATTTCATACCGTTCAAATAGTCATTTAGCTGAAATGGATAGTTGGGGAGGTTTTATTTTCTGTCGTAAAAATCCTCCACTGTTCACAGCTGTTACCCACAAGTTTTAAGCCTGTATTGTATGCTCTCATTTGCTATTAAATTTTCTGTTCCGATATTGATCCACAAATGGTGGATTAAACTCACACACAGCACTGAGAGAAATAATGGTAGCTATGTAGCTAAACAAATGGCCACACTGTGCGACTGAAGATAGCCACTCTCGACACAAACACACACAAATCAGACAATCAATCTGGATCCCCTCTGATTTCTATAGGACGTGTGTGTTACTTGTGGGAAAAACCATGTAGTAGATGGTTTAACATTTTTCACAATCAAAAGGTTAAGGTTTTGTTAGAAACCTAGCAACTGATAAAATATAGTTGTAGACACTTGAACAGAGTCTCATATGTTACAGTTTTCAAGTATATATGGGTCCGTATGCTATTCTACACAGTGCGGGACTACCACACACATACACATACATACACACAATAAAAACGAGAAGATCAAAACAACAACAACAACAACAACAACAACAACAACAACAACAACAAAAACCATCAATCTAATTATGATTTCACAATAAACCATATGTACAGTGTCCTAGCATGTCTCCTTCGCATCATTTTAATTGCCAAAACGATCTGAAATATGTTGACCTTTAAACTCATGGATTATAGTTTAAGTGTATGAAATTCATGTAATATTTTTATGTTCTGAACTTTTCTACAACTGTACATAATGAATTTCAATAGAGAGTGGGGGGAGGGGGATTTGGGTTAAATAGTAGGCAATTAACAGTTATTCATCCATCATCGTTCTTGTGACGTCATCCCTTCGTAAGTGGAGTATCATTAATGTCTCATTTATTCCTTCAACACGATTTGTCCACGTAGCGCGCTGAACGACCATACCAGCACTATCATACAAATATCGTGTATTCTCGCAGGCCTGACGAAATACATTTCCGTTGACTCCATACCTACCTTCACCCAACCTTCACTGGGTCTTGAATTACATTGCCTATATTATTTCGATATTTGCATATGAACTATGGTTATGTTACAGGGGCACTTTCCGCTAACCGCCATTTAACACAAATTCTACCATTTTAATACGTCATTCATTTGGTCGCTTATAATTATAGTTCATTCTGAATTAAAGATTATTTGTTGTAATCAGAATACTTGTCTAACTTCATATTAACAACAAGGCTACTTGAGTTGTCTTTTAACAATGCTGGGCTGTTTACTAGCTTGTATCCAAACATATTCCATACTCTGGTCGGGCACAAATTTTGTATTTTCTTTACATTATCAAACGTTACACCGTTCCTCCAGGCTTGTGCGTTCCCTGTTTTTTTACCTAGGACGTCTTCAGTAATACTTTTCATGACGTCATCAGTCGGCATTCCAACAAATTCATAGAGTTTGGGGACAACTGTATCCGGATGCTCCACAATATCTTCATACCTAACCAACATGTAATTGTTTTTGAACCAATCAGGGGCATGTCGAGAAACTAGATAATTAGTGTCAAGCCATCTACAATAGTCAACTATTTCCCCTTCCATGTGTTCGTTGATGTGGATTTCACCTGGTGTTGACAAAGCTTTCGAATAATTCCTGAAAAATTCACGAGATTTGATCATGCCACGTGGATCTCGAATTAGATGAATAACTTTGATATCGTGTTTAATAAGCAGTGGTGCGGCTAAAAAGATATTGTAGAGACGTAACACCTTGGTGACAACGCTCTTCTTCGACTTGCAATAATTTGTTATGCTTTGTATTGTAAGGTTATTTGGAGACGGGAATTTCCCTTGTATTCTGTAAAGACCAGTGTCTTGTAAGTCTGACATCATATATTCATGATTTGTAAAATTGCACGAATATATACCATCAAGAAAACTCAACAATTGATGCCGAAAGTCTTCGAGGTCTTCCCATTTCTCCGTTCCAATATTAGAAACATGTTGTGCAACTATTCTTCCCGGCTCGTAGAAATAGAAGCAATCTGGGTGCCTGCCGAATAGCTCGCCAGTCATGCTAGAACCGATTCGTTTTCTGGCAAATACCATTATTTTCGAACCTTTCTGAGTACTTATGTCGTGTTCTTCGGGATAAATTCTGATATCCGTAACATTTTGAGATCGGATAAAACCATAATAAGCATTATTTCTTTTGACCTGAAATGAAGGAAAAACTGCAAACTTCCATGTTATCCAAATGATAGACACCATTACTGGCAGAGCAAACATCATTCCATATCGACGAGGCTTCATCTTTCACCGTACTATATCGCACTGTTGGAATTGTCACTGGGGATTTTATATGGTCTCATAAAGTGCTGAAGCTTATCTACAGCTGTTGACTTATAGGTACATTTGATTCACGACCATTAGGGGTAAGTCATTTTAAATGGCTGGGAGGGTGGATTTAGGATTTGAACACAGGATTTCTCAAACTCCACCCCAAGCTCCAATGACCAAAGCCAAAATGACCCCCACTAGTAAAGACCATGTTTTCCAAAAATGACTGCCCCCTCCCCATGTTACCCATGTATATTTTTTACATCACGCAGAAGCACACCATGGTCATACTATAGTGTGGTTACATCAATTGAATGGAATCGAATATTGTATTTAAAACATAAATTACTTTCTGTACAATTTTTCTCGTCTCTGAATATGTTACAGCAGAAATATCGAATAGTCGCCGAAAGATTGTGCGTATCATGCACATTTTATGTTCCTCAAGAGACAATTTAGATAGTAACAGGCTTCCAACCGAAGCAGACACTGTATGTGTACACACGTCACCATGGGGAACCATGCAAGCAGATTCAAATTTTGCTATCATCAATTTGTATGTGTCAAAATTTGAGCCTGCAATGGCATTATGTGATGACATTAAATAGCTTCTTTGTTCCAAGGATTTTGTGTATGTGCCTGTGTGTCAGCTGGGGTCTGATGGTATTGTTTATATTTGTAATGAGTGGTCCGTGGGAACCTGTTTCTTATTTATCTAACTTGTTCTTGGGGAACATAAAATGTGTACGATACGCGACCCTTCTATATTTCTGTTGTAATCTGGAGTCCATGAAACATATCATTGCTCTCTGGGTGTCTCATCAGTACACATTATAAATCATTGCATGGAGACTCGTTACATGCGATATATCTTTCTATCAAGATTGGTCTACACAAATGTAGGAAATGATGACAGGAAGTGACGTTTTCTAATTATGCTACCTATGGTACATTGCGTGTCTGTGGTATTATACACTGCGGTGTTGTAAAGAAAATGTGCAATATGAAATACAAGTCTTCACAGAGTGCAAGGTACCCTACTGTCAATAAATTCAGCAAATACCATCAACCCTCCTCAGTTTCTTTCAGAACAAGTTTTTATTTTGAGAATTGATTGAACAGTTCAAAATTCAGTCAAAAATGGTTTTTTTCACTGACATGTAATATGTGATTTTAGTAAATAATTATCGTTCGAAGAGTTACTGATTACAGATACTGTTTGCATGTGATGGGCCACGTTTGCTGTAAAGTATAACGGGTTAAGTACTTTGTTATTTTAGTAATAGTGTCATGAGGCGTATATATATATATATATATATATATATATATATATATATATATATATATATATATATATATATATATATATATATATATATATATATATACGGATAGGGAGAGCGTACGGGAGGGGGCATCCCCCTCATGCAGCAATCATTTTTGACAAATTCTAGTTACTCGGGAGTCACTTCACGCTACCAAATGACACCTACACTGAACCTGTTGTTGTAACCCCCCCCCCCCCCCCAATACTTTCAGGTATAGTTTTCTAAAGGTGACCCCTCTAATAAAACCACTGCCTCCCACCCCCACCCCTGATAAAAATGACCACTCTGTCTAGCTGTCAAATAAAAACTTACAGATCACATAAAGGTACCGCACACTGGCACACCACAAATTGACTCCTTCAGCACAGACTATCGTGACAACGGTTGGAGATCATGTCACTATCATCAATTATGTATAAGGCACTCTATTTCATGTATTGTGATTAAATAGCCGACAAAACAACAATGGTTCGACATAATTTTTCCTACTTCAATCCTTAACTTCCTGTCCCTTGCTATGCATAATGTATTTTAATAATGTGTTTGAAGTGTATGGTTAGCACTATTGATGATACATGTAAGTAATTCACAGCCGTTCTCTTTACCTATGTGTGATGGTATTGTAAATATCCAGTTACAGATGTTTGCAAAAGTTTGCCCACATTTCGTCAGAGCCAATTTATTGTAACATTTATCGAACAACCTATTAATTCAACTAATGATTTGTTGTAGCTGTGCGGCGCCGTCATCCAGTGGCCACAGTAAGTGAAACACCAAATCTGCAGTATTGCGTGTAAGTTTGTGCTGAAAAAAACATCAGCAAAAACAATTCTTAAATTCTAATTTGCAATTCACTTGAATGTATAAACTGTTTTTGGTCCAGCATCGACAAAAATAAGTGAGACCACTTTCTCTGTTATTAGTATGTTGTCATAAACATTTGGGTCTGGAATATGTGTCAACGAAAATGTCATTTGCATCACACCATATGCGTTCTCTGACCATTGTGCAGGATTGAGTTGGTGTGTTATCTCTGTAGTGTTCGACAATTTGAAGCAAATTCAAATAATATGGAGGCATGGCATCACTATGTTAATCCAGTCGTACAAATTGCAATGATGAACATATACTGAAAGCGAACGTGTTAGACCCCAGGAGTGAATTTAAAGACAAAGCAACCGACTACATCTGTGAACAAGTGCGGTCAACCTATTTGCTATTTTGTTTATGAAAATTGAAAATGAGAAATACTCTTCAACAAGATATAGGTTGGCCGCGATCAGTCACGGACCTGACAACCTTATGATAGATCTTAGCGTGATTATTATTCACTTCACGTTTAGAAATCTTTTATAAGGACTTTATAATCAAAACTGTCAAAGTTATAGACGACGTCCAATGCCCCTTATTGGTTTGTAGGTAGGAAAGTAATGATTATACACATCCATAACTATATGTTTTCTGAAAGCTCTTGATCCACTCTTTTCAATGAAATTGTATCATTTCGTTTAATGTACTTCTGGTCACGTGACTTGGTTCAACAAAAATGAGCTCCTTCAAATGACGACCAACAATAGAAAACAACGCATGGTATTTATCACCACGCCAGTGGCTACAAAACAGTGTCGAAATCTGAGAAATCTGTGGAATCAAAAATGCAAATTATCACGGTTGTACAAGTCACGTGACCGGAAGGACAAAAGAAGTGCATAAAACCAAATTTTACCAATTTCATTGAAAAGAGTGGATCAAGAGCTTTCAGAAAATATATAGCTATAAATTAGTTCTTAACTATAAACCAATATCAATAAAGGGCATTGAGGGTGGACTATAAAACTTAAAATAATACAAAATAAAAAGGCATAATTATACCGAGACCCGAAACAATCATAAAGGACCATAAAAATGAAAAACAAAATTAAAAGTTTATTATTCCCTCTGTTATAAAGACAATTAGTCGATTTCTGTTGTAGTGAAACAGAAATGGACACGGAGTGCAATTTCAAACCCGCATTCCCTTGAAGGCATCTTAGATCCGAATGAAGAGCTGTGTGAAATGAAATAAGGCAAATTATGACGTCGATTCTATTTTCTGGAGTTTGTATGGCATACGTATTGCTCACAATTACAGTTCAGGCACTAAATAGTATCAAAGTTTTGTGCAATAGACACAGACTAGATTTTATCGGAATAGATTAGGGTCAAATATAAAATATAGTGTAATTTGAAACTTACCATCTGTAACCATTAACAAGTTAGAGACTCGCGCTCGTCCATAGAATATTCAGATTATCAGCAATTGAAGTGGGCTTGCGAGATTACAAATCAAATATCGGTAGCTATTCATGATAATCCATCAAAGTAGGCACTGTGCATGTGTTACAGATTCCCAATTCATTAGTAGTGACCACTTTCAATCACTTGAGCTAATCATGAATAAAGATACTCTGGCATCCCGAAAAGCGTATAAAATCATGTTTTGTCTGTCTGTCTGTCTGTCTGTCTGTCTGTCTGTCTGTCTGTCTGTCTGTCTGTTTGTCCTATAGTGTGCCCTATAGATGGTATGGCTGTGAGATGCATATCAAATTTATCTAATTAGCATAATTACCGATATTTTCCAATTGCTTTATATATAATTGTTTGTTTGAATATCATCTGATTCATGAATTTATTGATGGTACCTCAGACCTCTAACGAATTTTTTAGTGGTCAGAGATGGTACTATATATGGCCTACATATGTTCGATGGATGTGCCTTGCATATAACATGATTAATTTGCATATTTAATGATATCTGATCACAAAGATTGGCGAATGGGTGACTCAGTAACAAAGGGTATGTTTAGCACTATTAATGATACATGTAAGTAATTCACAGCCGTTCTCTTTACCTATGTGTGATGGTATTGTATATATCCAGTTACAGATGTTTGCAAAAGTTTGCCCACATTTCGTCAGAGCCAATTTACTGTAACATTTATCGAACAACCTACTAATTCAACTAATGATTTGTTGTAGCTGTGCGGCGCCGTCATCCCGGGGCCATATTTGGATGAGTAAAAACTATGAGCTACCATTCCAGTTATTTCCGGTTTTGAAGCTGGCTATATCGGTTGAGCCAGACAAGGGTCTGTGTAATTAGGTGATATGGGTTTTACTTTTTGACCAGATCATAAAAATACTACGTTTGACGGATTCTGTTATCTCATCAAAGAAAAGAAAATAATAAGGCACTAAACCAGCAGTGTTTGCAGGAATTTGTTTTTAATAATTGACTAAATTGTATAAAATTAAATAATACAGAGAAGATACCATCTTAAAACACCATACTTCCATTTCCCAGTTTGTCAAATATTAGTAAAAAATACTGAAAGCCAGTTACATTACAGGTTGAGAGAACACGGTACTATAAACAGATTGACTCTGAAATAAACAGTCTTCCCAGAAGTAGATAAGATATGGCTCCAATTGCACCATGTAAACTGAAATGTGGCCGCTGGGGAGGAGGGGGGGAAAGGGGTAATACTATACTGTTGTTATACCAGAGTTTTCCGATTTATGTACTGTACGTACATGAATTATATGATTTTAATTTTTATTTATTTAAGTTTTCTGGACTAGTAGTAAAGGTATAGATGATACGACTCTTTCCCTTTGCAAATGTTTATATTGATAAAGATTTTTCTCTCTGAAATGTGTTTTTTCGAAGTTTTTCTTTCAATGAGCGCTAAACATCAAGATAAAGCAGCACATGATTTGGAAATGATAGCACATTTTCAGTAATATACTATTTTGTGATATAACCCAATAGAGTTTCACTAAATGCCAATACTCTTATTTGCCACATATTCTTTGTCTTTGATTATTTCTCTGGTTGAATTCACAGTTACATCATTGTAATTAAAATAACTATCCAAATCCATTTTGGTAACAAGATTAATTGAGTTGTCTGTCAACATATCAGAATTATCTACTAATTTATATCCAAACATATTCCATATTCTGGTCGGACACAATTTTTGTATTTCCTTCACATTATCAAAGGTTACACCATTCCTCCAGGCTTGTGCGTTCCCTGGTTTTTCACCAATGATATCTTTGCTTATTCTGTCCATGACGTCATCAGTTGGCATTCCAACAAACTCATAGAGCTTGGGGACCATTGTACCCGGATCCTCCGCAATGTCTTCATACCTAACCAACATGTAATTGTTTCTGAACCAGTCAGGGGCATGTCGAGAAACTAGATAATTAGTGTCAAGCCATCTACAATAGTCAGCTATTTCCTCTTCCATGTGTTCGTTGATGTGGAATTCTCCTGGTGTTGATAATGCTTTCGAACGTTTTCTGAAAAGTTCGCGAGATTTGATCATGCCGCGTGGATCTCGAATTAGATGAATAACTTTGATATCGTGTTTAATAAGCAGTGGTGCGGCTAAAAATATATTGTAAAGACGTAATACCTTGGTGACCACGTTCTTTTTCGACTTGCAATAATTTGTGATGCTTCGTATTGTAAGGTTATTTGGAGATGGGTATCTTCCACGATTTCTGTAGAGATTAGTGTCATTCAGGTCTGACATCATATATTCATGATTTGTAAAATTACATGAATATATACCATCAAGAAAATTCATGACTTGGGGACGAAAGTCTTCGAGACTTTCCCAATTTTCAAAGCTTATTCTTGAAACGTGTTGTGCAACGATCCTCCCTGGCTCGTAGACATAAAAACAATCGGGATGGATGCTGAATAATTCCCCAGTCATGGTTGAACCTGTACGCTTACGTGCAAAAATCATAATATTTGTACCTTTGCGACCGATTGTGTCTGCAGTTAGATGGACGTTTTCATCCACATCATTTTGGCTAGGCTTGAAATCACTGCCACGTCCTTTGAATCGAATAGTAGGGATAAATTTCGACCCCAAAGCTATGAAAATGGCTGATATTATTACCAAAGTCAGAAGTACTCCATAACGACGTGTCTTCATCGTGAGCTAATGAAGAAGTACCGGTAAGGATTTCGCTTTAGGTTTAATTAAACTAGTCTCGCTGCCAGACTCGTGACTATCGTCCCTAATCTGTTTATGTATACCGTGCGGCGCAGCCGCGAGAAGAGAGGGACCAAGCGGGACTGCAAAGACCAAAGACCTGCCACAAAAACTCCTCGTGCACAGCTGTTGCCTTCGCATTGTCTGTTGTTTTATTTGTTTTATATTGCTAAACCCTTTCCTACCCCTATGGAATCTATGAAGTCAAGTCAATGCTCTTGGCACGTTGTATACACATATATTACATGGACAGGCGGCGAAAACTGAATACGTCGATCCGTATTCTGCATAATGAATGACGTAAGCATTACTGATTGTTCTTCGGTGCAATTAGGTATTATTGTGAATTGGGAATGTATGTAGGCATTTCTACATTTCAGACCATTGCTGCGTGTTTGCAAATTTGACGAACATTTCTCGGTACATTGAAGAAAAAACCATAACTTTCCGAAAATACAACAAGATTGACAAAGCAGCTTTCAGAAATGATATATCCCTTTCACCACTATGTGATCAAGCCGTTTTATCAAACTGCGATCTCGATAGATTGGTCTCCATCTATGATTCTGTGTAGAGTCAACTTTTAGATAAACACGCCCCTTTGACTACAAAGCAGTTGGCAACAAGACCTCATTTACCTTGGATCAATGATCAAATAAGACTTCCAAGACAGCTTAGAAGACGTGCTGGAGAAAATGGAGAAAACATCAAAACTACAACAGCAGATTGACTTTCAAACAGTTCAGGAATAAAATGACAAAGAGACTCGATCGGGCGTGTACTGAATATTATTCCAACAACATTGCCGAATGCCAAGGGGATCAGAAGAAGCTGTACACTATCGTGAACTAGCTCATGAAACTATCAAATACGTCATCGTTGCCAGACCATGCCTCTAAAGTTGAGTTGGCGAACAGGTTTAACGAATTTTTCGTCGATAAAGTCACCAAAATACGACATAAATTGGATAGTCAAGCTGGAAATAGTGAGACAGACATGTTCAACACCAGGATTGTTAACAATAAGTTTGACAACTTCGAACCTGTAACACCAGATGAAATAAAGAAACACATAATGAAAGCACCGTCAAAACAGTGCGCAAGTGACCCTATTCCAACGAGGTATCGATGTCTTGCTACCTATCATCACCTGCATGATCAATCACTCCCTTCAAAATTATGGTACATTTACAGATGTCTGGAAGGAGGCAACCGTCGTAACATTGGTCAAAAAAGCAGCTGGCGGTATAGACTTGTCTAATTATCGACCTGTTCGTAACCTGTCATTCATTTCCAAGCTAGTAGAACGGGTTGTTGTAGATCAACTCATCACTCACATGCAGATCAATGCCCCGCTACCAGTTCATCAATCAGCGTACAGACAATATCACTGTACAGAGACTGTCCTCAGTAAAGTTATGTCAGACATACTTGAGTGTATGGGTCAGAAACAAGTTGCACTTTTGGTTCTACTTGATCTAAGCGCAGCCTTTGATGCCGTTGACCATGCAATTCTATTGGAGACAATGGAACGTTAATTTGGAGTACAGAATGTCGCACTCACTTGGCTAGCCTCTTACCTCAACAGGTGACAGAAAGTCATAGTATCTGGCAGTTTATCTGAAAGTGTTCAACTGAAGTTTGGCGTCCCACAAGGATCATGCCTTGGTCCAGTCCTTTTTACGGCCTATTCGAGTACACTGTTTCGCGTCATAAACAACCATATGATTAATTCATACGGCTATGCTGATGATACACAACTTTAAACCTCGATTACATGATGAAACTGGTGCTATAAAGTGTATAGAGAGGTGTGTCGGTGACATACAAGCCTGGATGTCGAAGTTAAATGAGAACAAAACTGAAGTTATGCTACAGTGTAGGGACAAAACAACAATTAACTAAAGTAACAAGTAAGCATATTACTGTCGGAGATAATCAGATCAAAATAGTTGACCATGTCCGCAATCTGGGAGGCTGGTTAGATTCAAATCTATCGATGGTTCGTCATGTTAACCAAATCTGTAAGAAAGTCAATCATAACTTATACGATCTCCGTCGTATCCGTAAATATCTGAATCAGAAAGCTTGTGAAACATTGGTCCATTCTCTAGTCAGTTCTCATCTTGATTATGCAAACTCCATATTGTATGGAATGCCACAGTATTTGTTTGACAGATTGCAGCGAGTACAAAATAATGCCGCACGAGTTGTAAAAGATTTGAGAAAGTATGATGGAATAACACAATCTCTTATTGAGCTTCACTGGCTGCCTGTCAAGGCAAGAGTTGATTTTAAAGTAATTTTACTAGTTTTTAAGGCTTTGAATGGTAAAGCACCTTTGTATATCCAGGATTCGTTCACACGTACCAACAATTCTCGTTACAATTTACGTAACGACTGTAGTCAAAATCTTGTTGTACCTCGATCATATAATACACTAAATGACAGAGCGCTTACCATTTGTGGACCAAAGCTATCATGGAACTCAATTCCTGGAGAACTAAAGCTGATCACTGACATTGAACTTTTTAAAGGTGAACTTAAAACACATCTGTTTAAACAATATTATAAACTGTATTAATGTATTACCACGTGTTTTTTACTAAGTAGTCATTTTAGCCTTTTTGTAATTATTGTAACCAATTTGTTGTTTTTAGCTTTATTATATTGTTTTACCATGCTTTTAAATCTATTTTATGTACAGCGCTTTTGAATATTAATAAATAGAAAAGGCGCTTTAGAAAATAAATAAACTTTAAACTTTAAACTTTAGGCACTGCAGTGTCGTCTCACACCGGGCCACCATGCTTAGCAATACATGTATACCGCAATCGGTTAAAAATTTCAACCCAATCTTTAATGTGTCACGTGGTGTTGCCATTATGCTTGCATCTTAATTAGAAAATGTTTAACTTAGTGATTAGCTGATCCTGTTTTCTTACGCAAGGTTACCTGTGGTGTGAAAGTGGCCATATGGATGGAGAATGGGTATTTATTTTCGACTTTTTCATTTTATAAAACAATTTTGTCATGGCTTCTTACTTGAAAAATCAACATATGTCAATTCCTTTTTTTTGTAATTCAATACTTACCTATAGCAGTATGTCTACCATGACGTCATCACATGACAATTAACAACAATAAGCCTTTCCGAAATTTACCATGGTGGCGCTCTACTTCCTGTCTGTGTGTACCTTGGGGGTATACATGGTATAGGTTACTCGGTATAGAGCTCTGCTGCTTTCCTCGATATCTGAACAATACGAACAAATCCCTGATTTATCAAAAATCCCTGAATACCAAACGGGACTATGAGGTGATAATAACCTAATTTGAGCGAGGGCGCTGTATTCTCAATTTCCTGTTTGCGGTCTGGAATGGCCTATTAAACCAAAACACTTGCAAATGTTTGTCACTATAAGAATAATTCCCCCTAAATCTAAATCCACCAACTAAACTTAATTTCATCAATCAACAGTGCAATAAAATATCAGTCTAAAGTCTTCCAATATTTCGACGACTGATCATCTTCACCTGGGAATGAGGCCATGACAAAAAGGTCATGACCTCATGATCAAGCCTATAAACCGGTTCCCCCGGGTCTCCTTCCGTAGCAATGGGATCATTCTCAGATGAAGATGGATGTTAGTCGTCGAAATATTGAACGACTCTGATATTTTATTGCAGTGTTGATTTATGAAATTAAGTTTTGTTGAGATTTCTACACAGCGAATGAAACTCTATCCACAACTCACTATTTAGTTTTACTATATAAGTACTCTTATCAATAAGAGCTAATGATTGGGAACTGTAACTTAAACCGTTTTGTGTTTTTTTTTGTTCAAAGTGATTTGTCTTTTGGACTAATAGCCTTTGAATGCAATACATGATTTACGTCTAATTTTACAAAGGGATTGTGAGTTAATACATGAAATGCGCGCAGCAGTGGAACTCTTTAGTAACAGCCGGTGTCTTTACTTAATATTTTCAATCCCCACTTGCAATGTTCGAGGTTTGCATTTCAACAAGACCATTTCGCTTTCAATATTCAGTATCCGGATCCGTTGAACAAACCAATAATTGAATATAAAGTGAGCATATGGATAAGGATTGGGTATTTATTTTGGATTTTAAATTTATGAAACACATTTTATCATGGCTTCCTACTTGAAAAACTAATGTGAAACAACACTGACAAAGTTTTTGCTATTTATTACGTTACAAACAAGGACTTTGGCATATGTTGTTTCACATTTGTTTTTCAAGTAAGGGACCGGACAGAATTTACGGCAGGGGGGGGGGGGGCTGGGGAGAAATTATCTCTGACTTGGTTTTTTTCCTGGCCCCCCCATCCACTGTGACCAAAATTTCACAGCCCCCCCCCCTTTCAAAAGTATAAAAATTTCATGCCCCCCCCCAAAAAAAAAAGAAAGAAAAAAAGTGCACAATATCCTGTCCCCCTACAATAACTAAAAAGAGTACAATTTTTTTTGTTACTGTAGTAGACTGTCGACAGTCGCTCGCTCCTTTTTCCCCCTACGTTTTACCTAAACTCCGATCCGGCGCAACACTAGTCTAATCGCAAACTGATATCGAGGGCCGAAGGCCCGAGTCACAGTGATCGAGGGCCGAAGGCCCGAGCGACTCGCTTGGGCCTTCGCAATTCGGCCCTCGAAATCAGTTTGCGATTATACTAGTGTTGCGCCGGACCGGAGTTTAGATAAAACGTAGGAAAAAAAGGCGCGAGCGACTGTAGACAGTCTGTTACTGTAGCACAACTGTAATATTTCTTTTGGTACTACTATTATGTTACTATTTCAGCCCAAACAACTTAGTAGTTGTAGAGGAAGTTTTTTAGAAAACAAAACAAAATAAAACATTTTGACCATACATGTAATCATACACATGTGGTATAATCTTGTTTATTTCCCAACTAGACACCATAAGTAGTCATCACTTAATACCAAGGCATTTGATGTGGTGGTTTTAACTGTCATTCGCTGATACATACACAGAAACACAGACACAGAGTAAACACACATTCACACGCGTGATTTGTGAAAAACTGTAGTGGGGACATTTGTGGGGAGTATCTAAGGACATCACATCACCTACATAGTGTATTCAAATATCTATTTATACTCATAACACAATAACTATCTAATGTCAGACATTTGTGATGTCATGAAGTGCTAGCAAACTAAGGATTTTATGCACACTGAGGTCTGACAAATATAGCTTTCACTTTCCTACACCAAATGCATTACCAATACATATGTAAATGTAAGACATTTGTGACTTTATGAAAGTGCAAAAAAATTCAGAATGTTGTGGAATACTTAGATGTAATCAATATGCTTTCAGTTCCAAAACCATACATATTTAAACCTATAGTGTCAGGCATTTGTGACTTCATGAAACATTGGCTTGGTTTAGTGAAAGCCAAACAAAATGATGTTTCTCATATAAGTGACATTGCAAGAAGATTCCCACAGAATGAAGTTGTTGTTAGCGAACGACACAGGAAGACAAGGAGAAAGAAGGAAAATAAAAGAAAAGTAAGAAGATGGAAAGAGAAAAGAACAATTAGTCAAGCAAAAAGACTGTTGTTAACTGTTTTTAGTGAGCAACTTGTGGATAAGGTTGTAGGAAAATACGGTCAGAAGGCAACTACCAAAGTTAGTGCAAAGTCACTGATGAAAAAAACACTTAACACCACGCAGACATCTAAATGCTTTACAATATTTAGTACAGATAGATGCATTTGATGATGCTGAGGAGGGAAATAGTTTAATTTCACTGGTTTTAGATAGAAAGAAAGACAAGTCTTGCCTCACATCTTCAGACTCTAGTGAGTCTGAGAGTGAAACTCAAGAATAGTGTCAAGGAAAGAAATAAAACACCTATCTAAATTAATCTGGTCAGACGTTTTTGTATTGACATTTTTCACCAAAAGGTCACTTTTTAATCACATAAATTACAGGTCCTATGCTAGTATATTACCATATATATATATATGTATCCTTGATGGTAATTACACACTGAACCTGTTTCCACAGTGCTAAAATGTATGTATGTATGTATGTATGTATGTATGTATGTATGTATGTATGTATGTATATATACATATGTGTGTGTGTAAGTGTGTGTGTGAACAACTTGGAGTATATAAGAGTAATTCAGGGTGTATCAAATTAATCTTGAGTAGTGTTTTTATGCTTCACTAAATATGTACATACAAACGTACACACTTCCATTTTAATACATAAATGAAAGTGTAGACATTCAATATTAAAGGCGATATCAAGTGCTATCTCATGCAATGCTAACTTTTCTAACATATTCATTTTTTTCAATGACAAAATATTTCGCGGCCCCCCCCCCTTTCAAACCATGAGAATTTTCATGGCCCCCCCTTCAAGCCTCCCATTTTTTTCATGGCCCCCCCCAATTTCTCCCCAGGCCCCCCCCTCTGCCGTAAATTCTGTCCGGTCCCTAAGAAGCAAAGATAATTTTTTTTTATAAATCGAAAATCGAAAATAAGTACCAAATCCTCATCCATATGGCCACTAGCACTTTTAATAATAAACTATGATTTTTACCTCCCCATTAGGGGATGTTATGGTATGCTTCTGTCTGTCTGTCTGTCTGTCTGTCTGTCTGTGCCTGTGAACACAATATCGAAAAAAACAACTGCATCGATTCTAGTGAAATTTGCTACACATTTTCCATATGGTAATGACAAGAACTGATTACATTTTGATAAACATCCAATGAACGTTAATTAATCATTTGCATAATTAAAGGTTTTCAGTAATTAGACCATATCTTTTGAATGCATGCTTCAAATTCAATGTAATTTGGTACATACATTAACCATAATAAAGTGGAAATGTCCTATATCGTTTGTTGATTTATCTTAAAGCTTTAATGAATAATTTGCATAATTAATGGTTTTCGGTAATTAGGATATATCTTAAGCTTCAAATTTTATATTATTTGGTACATGTATCAACCATAATCATGCACACATGTCTTATGAAGTTTGGTGATATAGATTTTCCTTTTAATAAGTAATTTGAATAATTAATGAACTTAAGTAATTAAGCTATATGTGTGGAGTGCATGCTTCAAATTTCACATAATTTGGCACATACATCAACCATGAGAAAGCACACATATCCTCTAAAGCCTGTTGGTATAGTTTTTAAATTTTAAAATGAGTAATTTGCAAATTTAACAATTTTCGGTTATTAGGTTATATCTAAAGTGTGCAAACTTCAAATTTCAGATAATTTAGTACATGTGTATTGACAGTAAAGAAGTGCATGTGTCATTTAAAGCTTGATGGTGTAACATCAGTTTGCCAACAGGCAATATGTTAACTATGCAAACTTCAAATTTCATATAGTTTCATGCAACTAATTTTCCAATTACAGGGTACATCATGTATGGTAGCTATAACTCAGAATTTTGCATTCCAACCAACAATGTCTGTAGGCCCAAAAATCTATGGTTTTGCCCTTAATGGAGGTAATCAGTATAATCCTGGTTCTAGTTGAAACAATGTGATACAAAATCTACAATTTCTATTTAAAGTAAGGTAACCACCTTATTTTATCACGAAAAACATCTGACAAAACTAGTTGGTGCTTTTTGACGAAACTCCTGTGAAGCAGGTGACGATACATGGGAGCATACTATATTGGATGTGTAGAATGTTATCTGGTTTGTAAACCAAAAACAACACCAGGTGTAACCTGAATGCCTTCAGCTAGGATTGTTGTTCCTATACCATTTGTTATCATCAACATATATATACCTAATTGTATATTTGTAGTATACAATGTTATAGTATGGGAGACAATCGTTTTGGCATGATCGTCAATGTACTAAATCATCTGATAATTGCAAATGACTAATTATATTATTCATAGGATGTGTAACAAAACCTAATCAGCTCTTGTCATTACTATAAGATGTGTAACAAGTTTCATTAGAGAGAGAGAGAGAGAGAGAGAGAGAGAGAGAGAGAGAGAGAGAGAGAGAGAGAGAGAGAGAGAGAGAGAGAGAGAGAGAGAGAGAGAGAGAGAGAGAGAGAGAGAGAGAGAGAGAGAGAGAGAGAGAGAGAGAGAGAGAGAGAGAGAGAGAGAGAGAGAGAGAGAGAGAGAGAGAGAGAGAGAGAGAGAGAGAGAGAGATTCCACTAAGCACACACAATAAACCAACACAAAGCATGTAAACATTTCGATTTTTTTACATTGCGGTGTATTTTTTATTGCGTACGTTGATAAAAGAGCTATACAAAACACTGAAAGTTAATACATTTCATATACAATTTAATACACCTCGTGTTGCAAACTAATACAAATCACAGTGTCTGTAATCTAAGATTGATTATAATTTTACCAACACTAGAAAGCTGTCTAATTAGCAAACACTGAATATAATTAACATATTCCAATGATATGCAGATGTCTTCTATTTTTGGATTATGTTTTGGATAAATGATGTATGACACAATTAGTATAGTTTTACTTCTAACAATGGCCTTATTATTCTGATAATACCAGACATTTTTTTTTTAAATGTATGTACTACAAGCTGTGCCATTACACACAGACACACAGAAATGCAGATAATGAGAGATGTATATCAAAGTCAAGGCTAAAAAGTTACCTCATTGACATTAATACAAGAAATATCTACCTCTTTTCGAGTCCATGGGTGTTGTGATGCTGAGGAGTCCTCATTGTGCGTATCTCAGTAGTTTAAGTCACATTTTGTTGAGATTACAAAAAGTTGAAATATTTTTTTCCCCACCTACAGATTTTAGATATGTTCTGAAGAAGAAGAGCTAGCACTTCAACAGTTTTCGACACCAAAATATCCAAAAAAGTCCAGCTTCTTTGTAGTAGTAATAGTAGTCAATGATCACCATTTTTTTTTCTTTGAATCTCTTGAACAGCTTTTTCACCATAGAGGGTTTTCTAGGGCACATTATCTATTGAAAGTAATCACCTCTGTATATGCAAAATCACCTACCAAATGTAGTAGAAATTTGTCGACATAAATACCACTAATCTTATTGCAAGAATACGAACCACATTACCACGACCATAATTGCTCCCTGAACAGCGCCCTCTATGGCAACAGAAAAAAAGTACTAAACTACTAATCGAACCACGCACAACCCCTGAACGACACCCTCTGTGATATGATACCCATTTTATTAAAAAAATGAACTATCTACATCGTTATACTATTTTTGAAGTATTCCTAAACTCAACACACTGGAAATATTTAGTATGGCAAAATTCTATTTTGATGGCAAAATTCTATTTGGATGTTGATACATAACACAGACAACTATGTGTACTTTATCCTTCTCCATAATGATGATGTGTAAATGTCCCTTTTTGTGTGTGTTGTGGTGTTGATCATATCAATTGAAATCTATGACCTCCTACTGAAACATGACAGTACAACAAACATAGATGGACACATATGAACTTGTAATATGGACTAAGGCTTGGTAAACTTCCACATTGATTAACAAACCTTTCTTACATGTTCGGAGCTCATAACTCCCCTAGTATCTTAGATTGGTTGTGGCTACCTTAGTCTACCCTAGAGGTATTTGAATGATCTACATTGATTATATACTTGTACGTGTGATTACCTTAATCCACCCTACCTGTATCTGAATGATCTACATTGGTTATATACTTGTAAGTGTGATTACCTTAGTCTACCCTACCTGTATCTGAATGATCTACATTGGTTATATACTTGTAAGTGTGGTTACCTTAATCCACCCTACCTGTATCTGAATGATCTACATTGGCAAGTGTGATTACCTTAATCCACCCTACCTGTATCTGAATGATCTACATTGGTTATATACTTGTAAGTGTGATTACCTTAGTCTACCCTACCTGTATCTGAATGATCTACATTGGTTATATACTTGTAAGTGTGGTTACCTTAATCCACCCTACCTGTATCTGAATGATCTACATTGGTAAGTGTGATTACCTTAATCCACCCTACCTGTATCTGAATGATCTACATTGGTTATATACTTGTACGTGTGATTACCTTAATCTACCCTAACTGTATCTGAATGATCTACATTGGTTAGTGTGATTACCTTAATCCACCCTACCTATATCTGAATGATCTACATTGGTTATATACTTGTAAGTGTGATTACCTTAATCTACCCTACCTGTATCTGAATGATCTACATTGGTTAGTGTGATTACCTTAATCCACCCTACCTGTATCTGAATGATCTACATTGGTTATATCCTTGTAAGTGTGGTTACCTTAGTCTACCCTAGCTGTATCTGAATGATCTACATTGGTTAGTGTGATTACCTTAATCCACCCTACCTGTATCTGAATGATCTACATTGGTTATATACTTGTAAGTGTGATTACCTTAGTCTACCCTACCTGTATCTGAATGATCTACATTGGTAAGTGTGGTTACCTTAGTCTACCCTACCTGTATCTGAATGATCTACATTGGTAAGTGTGGTTACCTTAGTCTACCCTACCTGTATCTGAATGATCTACATTGGTTATATACTTGTACGTGTGATTACCTTAATCCACCCTACCTGTATCTGAATGATTTACATTGGTTAGTGTGATTACCTTAATCCACCCTACCTGTATCTGAATGATCTACATTGGTAAGTGTGATTACCTTAATCCACCCTACCTGTATCTGAATGATCTACATTGGTTATCTACATTGGTAATCCACCCTAAAACAGTAATGTAAATGACCATCATAATTCATATGCAATAATGAAAATGTCCCAATGGGCTAGACTCCATACATTAACATCATTACTGGCCTCAACCACAAATTCTTTTAAGTAATATGTATGTAAATTGCTAAGATGAAAGTTCATTCATGTAATTGAAAGCACATCACTAAGGTCAAAGTTCATTTGATGTAATAGTGAGAGCATCACCGGGTTTAAAGGTCACTGATGTAATAGTGAGCACATCACTAAGGTCAAAGTTCACTGATGTAATTGGTGAGCTCATAACTGAGGTCAAAGTTCAGTGATGTATGGATGAACTTATTACTCAGGTCAAAGTTCATTTAAATAATACTTGTGCACAGTAATTTGTCTTTGAGAAAAAAATGTTTGCGATCTTCGCTCCAAATAACTTCTATATATGTACCATATATGGTAGTTATTATGACAGAATGATGCCCTATGCACAGACACAAAACGCAACAAACTTTGAGACACATCACACAATATAAAACACAGAGATAAAAGCACCAAACTGTGTACAGTCATTTCACATAACTTGATGATAGACATTTCCTTGCAACAACTACAAGCAATCCACCTAGTGTACAACTGAGTTTATAAGTAATTAAAAATAATACAATTGAAATAAAACATCTATGATTTATAATATTTCAAACACAGAATTATTTCAATTTAACTCTAGTAGTAAATATGAATAAAAACTTAATGTGTATGTGTATGTATTCTAAAGGTATTTGAACAGTCTTTCCATTTACAATAGTATGAAATGAAATACAGCCATGTGCACAAATTTTGAGTATAACTAAATGTGTTTGTTTTCTCTAAATCTACCGACAAACCTACCCGCATGTGGATGGCAAACAAAGAATTTAATTGATGGCACCTAACTGAAAATCAAGAAGAAGAAAAATATGTTAGCTACATACCAGATATTTATTTTGGAGACAATTTTTTTTTTTTTTTTTTGTATTGCTTTAAAATGACACAAAATATATATTTCATACAAAATGCAATATATTGTTTTTATCAGCTTATTAAAACAAGAAAGTACCAAGAACATCCAAGATGATGATGGCCCTTTTCAGCCCTTAGAATAAACTCTTGCGGGTAAAGTTAATATTTCTGTTCAGTAAGACTATGAGCCACAATGTCTTGCCCTGGTATGAAATCCATGCTGTGTTCCACTAGTGTGCTATGCTGTCTTCACCTTGTGTGGAATCAATGCTGTCTTTTCTATGACTGGAATTCAATGTTGTATTATTCCTAAGGTGGAAATCCATGATTTTGTTTCCTCGCCTGGAATCCATATCATTATGTTATAGTCTGGAATCCACACTCTATTGTTCTAGACTGGAATCCACACTCCATTGTTCTAGCCTGGAATCCACTCTATTGTTCTAGCCTGGAATCCATGCTTTATTGTTCTAGCCTGGTATCCACACTCTATTGTTCTAGACTGGAATCCATACTCCATTGTTCTAGCCTGGAATCTATGGTGTCCTTTCCTAGTGTGGATTCCATATCATTTTGGTTGTCTGGAATCCACACTCTAATGTTCTAGCCTGGAATCCACTCTATTGCTCTAGCCTGGAATCCACTCTCTATTATTTTAGCCTGGAATCCACACACTATTGTTATAGACTGGAATCAACACTCTTATTGTTTTAGCCTGGAATCCACACTTTACTGTTCTAGCCTGGAATCCACTCTATTGCTCTCGCCTGGAATCCACTCTCTATTATTTTAGCCTGGAATCCACACTCTATTGTTTTAGCCTGGAATCCACACTCTATTGTTTTAGCCTGGAATCCACACTCTATTGTTTTAGCCTGGAATCCACACTCTATTGCTCTCGCCTGGAATCCACACTCTATTGTTTCAGCCTGAAATCCATTCTTATCAATCTAGGTAGCTTTGACGTCCTGTTGCCTTTTTACCTAGCCTGGGATCTGTTTTGATTTTATCACTAGCTAGTCTGGAATCCATGCAGTATAGTTCCCTTGCCTTGAATCCATGCTGTCTTTTCCATCCTGAAATCTACGTTATCAAATTAGTCTGAAATCAACGATACTATCCCTTGCTATTCTACTGTAAGCTTAAGGTAGTAGCGTAACTTCATTTCAGGAAATATTCTGTTTAAAGGAAAACAAGCTCTCCACTGATTATATAGTTTATAGATACAAATGCATAATATAAAATTGGTAAAAATGGAGTGAAATGTTAAAATATACAGCAGGCACACACATTGGGAAACACTGATAAAACAGCAGGTTTGATAAAAAATACAACATTTTTGCCAATATTTACACATCAACCATGTCATCATCTGTACATCGTTTTGTCTTGTCTTGTCTTGTCCTGTCTTACAAACCAAGAGTAGAACATACTAAGATGTTTTCTCACAAGTGAAATATACAAATAGCTGATATATAATCATGCAATAATCCATAAAAAGTAATGGTGGTAAGGTAAGCTGATTTGAATATAACTATCATTGCATTATCAAATAGCTTGTGACCATGAGACCAAAATGTAACATGTGACACTATAAATTCCTTGTAATAATATAATAGCTATTTTGCTTGATATTCTATATTATAATATTACCCACTAAAATTACATATTGGAAAGGGACTAAAGTGTAGTGACTGCACATGTGAGCAGCAGTTATTGCACACAAGTGGGCTGCAGTTACTACCCAGCTGGGCAGTAGTCAAGCCACAAGAGGGCAGTAGTCACTACACAAGTAGGCAGTAGTCATGTCTTAAATTAGTACCCATACCACAAACGGGCAGAAGTCATGCCACAAGTGGGCAGTATTCACTGCACAAATGGATAGTACGTGTAGTCACTGCACAAGTGGGCAGTAGTTATTAATCTCTAAGTGTTATCCAAAACCCGGGTTTAGATTATAAAACTAAAGCAAAGCAATATCATGAGATAATCATTAATCTCCAAGTGTTATCCAAAGCATGGGTTTTTAGATTGTAAACTAACGCAACACAATATCATGAAATAAATTTATATTTTACTTCCACAACTGTATAAAAAAAATTTCAACTCAATGCTTCTAATCACAAAATAGGTTTACAATTTTTAATGCTTGGGTGCTTTTTCTACCTATTCTAAGTATCGTACAGAGAAAACAGTAGAGGAACAAAAACAGCCAGCTACTATTTTCATTGATGACAGTTAATATAAGTCCCTTTGAAATGAAATACCCCACAGTATTAGTACATGATAATTTCTGCAATTCATCATGTTGTCCACTTAGGACTATTTTCAACACACTAAACTTTGAGATGGTATCAACACATTTGCTGTACATGATGATTTGACGATTTGACGAACTTTCATACATTTCATTCAGCTGTTGTGATAGGTGATTATAGAACCAGATTCTATGCAACTCTGTTTTCTAGACACAACCCTTGAAATTCAAAAACAATCAGAAATTCAGAATATAACAACTTCTATAGTTACAAGTATAGATTAATACAGAAATTCATCAACAAAGTAGAATAGCACATACACAAAAAAAAGTTTACATTCACATCTTGCCTATTAAATGATTGTAAATATATCCTATATATAAGTTATACCTTGTACTTCATAAACCACACACCACTGTTAACTCTTCAAGTTTGTCAGATTTTGAAATACACCATACTCCACTTATCCACCTGGCAGTCATTTTCAAATGAAGTGTTACAAGAAGGCGCTCCAGGCGAGAAAAAAAGAGGCTTATATCAAATGGAAGTTCATGACGTAGTCAACAAAATGTATCAAAATGTATAAAGTTCGTGAAAATACTTGATCTCAAACATAACAGAATTTAATTTTTTTAGACTGGCTAAATGTGCCACTTATGTAGTGAAACTAGGAGAAAGTGTGATTTTTCAGAGGCAGTCATTTATATCATAACCCTTTCTTCTGGACCAAGCACTGCTTCTGAACAGCACTCCTAGTGGTCACATTATAAGTTCTTTTGTCTTTATGATAACTGGAATATGGTGTAGACACACAGACATTACAACTCGACCAACTTGTTTTAATCCATCTGATCCATACCATCATTATACAACCATCTTGTTTCTCCATGTTTTAAAGTGAAGAAGTCTTCTTGTGGAATATGCTTCGCGTCTAAGCTTTCCTTCAGTTTGCGGGGTGGCTCCAAGTAAAACTGTGTGTGTGGAAAAAGACATCAAAATATTATGATAGTTATTCATAGAACTAATTACTTTATTTTCAGTTTCAAAGATAGCTGATTTTTGGTACACCTTCAGTGGGATTCACTCATTTATTGAACTATTAATCTGTCTTCTTTGGCTCTATAACATGCACAGTACACTATTTACATCCAAGTACTGACCCAAGTAGAATACAACAGATTTTCATTTAGTAACACAATCACCCATGATAGCAACAAGGTCTTTTCTTGTTGTTTGAATCACATTTGCGTAAACACTGAAATCATCGGTAAAAATCAAGGTGCACAACTAGAATTTGATGATGATAAATAAATAAATACAATGTATACAACTTATCTACAACAGTTACTATACATGGTTTCATCACAAACCTTGAATTCGGCTTTTAGAAATCAGAACACTCGTGTTCTATATTCTATTAATTAAACTAGACTTGAATTTTTTAAAAACAATTTTCAATGTGGTTGATGGTTGGATCGACATGGCTGAGAATAAAACTTATTAGCCCAAGCATAATTCTAATAGACTCCACTTTTTATAGGAATCACACACTCAGATTAGTTACAATAGTATTAAAATTTTATTAACAACAACCCCTAAAACTTTAGACATGGTAGTCAAGCGTCAAATATGTTTGCAAAACACAGCAAACATGAAAAAAATGGTGTCTGCACCTCTTTGAGTATTGACAAATGAGGTACTGAACAGAACATGCTAACAACAGAAATTGAAAGTGTTTATTGTCTGATTAGCAATCAATGTTTGTGTCCTTCATTGTACCGTTCTGGAGAAGCAGGTAACGGCGGTGGTGGAGGCTGTTTCCGAGGTGGACTTGTAGGTAACGGGGACGGTCTGTATTGCCACTTACAGCTTGGGTTTGTGAATGAGTAGCAGGTGTCTGGTACCACTGGCCAATATTTGGGGATGTATACCACAGGTACTGGTATGGATAGTACGGATACATAAGAGGCTGAAAAACACCGGGCTGGTATATTGGTGTTGCCGAGTTTTATTCCAACGGTAGAGTTGTGGCTGTTGTGTTCCCTTAAATAGCCACGTCGTCATTTGCTGGTTGTGAGGTAACACATGGTTCGTTAGTAGTACTTGGCTTTTTTTATTTGATAACGTGTACGATCAGGATATCAACAGGACTTTTCTTGTGCTTGCCCACAACAGATGCTGCAGTTAAGTTACTAGTTTCTATATTTATGATCGATTGAAAACTTTCAAATGCGATATCAAGCTTGGGCGATACTTTATTACGATAATGCTTTTTCAAAACCGCTAAATCAGCATGGACCACTAAAAAGTCTTTTTATGTCATTCTAAAGAATCCAATACATATTTATCTGGGTTGGATCGAATTAAATACGAATCAACTTTATTTTTCCTCCTTACCAAATTAATTATATGTATTTTAGTGTTCATACATATATATAGATATATGCTATTAATATCGTGATTTCCCCCCTAGACTGAACATAACAGGAAGTAAACTCATTTTAATTATACTTAATAATGAAGTTAATTCAATTTACACCTGTACAGCCATGAATCCACTAGTAGTAGTCACCATTCTCTGTATGCTGACAAAAATTGAGTTTTCAGATTTCACCTTTCAAAAGTATTTCCTGTTAATAAATTTCAAGCGTGGAATTACATGAGTGGGATTTGATTTATAAAAGCTATAGATAGAATGATCAATGTGTATGAAACTGTGTGCAATGCAGTAGACAAGTTGTATACATTGTATTTATGTATTTATCATCATCAAATTCTAGTTGTGCACTTTGATTTTTACCGCTGATTCAATGTTGACGTGAACGCGGTTCAAACAACAAGAAAAGACCTTGTTGCTATCTTGGGTGATTGTGTTACTAAATCGAAATTCATTGTACATGCCCCATCCCCATCCCCACCCCTACCCCTACCCCCACCCCTCATTTGCAGTGCTCGCCCAAACATAACATAGGTGTTCAGTTCACTCTGGTCCTTTTCTGAGGCACCCTCAATGTAAAAATGAAATCATACTCCAACCATTTGAGTGAAACATGATGTAATTTCAGTTTTTATAAAACTGAAATTAAAAAAGTCACCAAAAGCCACCATGTTTCTACAAATTTCCACCAGCGTTTCCACCAACAAAATATAGGCGGTATAACTGGTCACTGAGCCCTCAAGGGAGAATACTGCATTTTAAAATTGTGATGTAGGTTGTATTCTCTATCTATATACATTATGGGTGTCACGACACACCCAAAACTGATGTTCAACCAAGCCTGTGTGGTGAGCCTGAGTCCTGGGCAGGCACACATGTGCCTCCATTTTTGAACCCATTGGACTAAAACTATAATACTAGTAGTCTATTTGAGACAAAAACATAATAAATTCCCCTTTTATTCCCATACCAGAAACCTGGGCAAACACTGTTTAGAAATATCTCTGTTGGGTTAAAATCATGGGAGTTATCGTTACAGTCACTACTCTGCTAGTAATACTATTCACTCTAGAGTACCATGTACCTTGTACAGCAAATGTACATTTACAAGCCCATTCCGTGGAAATGTGTATAGTGTCTCATACATCGTACTCTAAATCGGGCATGGTGAAATTTACTCTCAGGCTGTTTTGAAATTAAAAGTTACTGTGACACAACACACACACATGAAACTCAACATTTGATATTGTGTGCTGAATGTTAGAGGTGTTAATTCTAATTGTTCATTCTTACCTCATTTGCCAGACTAAATGTTCCCCAGTGTATTCCAATAGACTTCTTGGCCTGTAGATCTTGGTGAACTTGTACAGCTTCTTCTGGGTCAACGTGTTGGTATTTCATGAACCATCTACACAGACACAATAGCAAATACAATCATAAGTTTGTAGACAGAGAAATATAGTTACTTTGGAATGGTAAACAACTTTTCAATCTGTCTAATACTGACCTTGATCATGCAATGATTTAACTTTTCATGTCTCCAGAACATAGTCATACTTTGACAGTTTTCAAATCATATATGTTTGTGTTTTAACATGTTTTATGAGGGAGTATTTTGGATTCTTACTGTTATCATGTAAACTGTAAATTAACTCTATCTCTCCCCCCCCCCCACACCCACACACACAATGTTTTGTCAGGGGCAGTACATGTATGCAGATAAAATCGTAACAGTCTTGCGTTCCCAAAGCATTTCACTGCAGTTCCACAAAATTGTACATCGCTAGGTATGGAAATCTAATACAACAATGTACTGTGTGTAAGTGTTGTCAAATTTCTTTCCTCTGTTACCAGGGTGACCTAAACTTCATCAAATACTCTACACAGATGTAGATAAGTGCCAATTCAGCATATAATTTAAATTAATCTTTATGTACACAGTCCTTACACATATCCTCTTGTCTGTTGACATATGTACATAGTGGATGGAGGGTCATGCTTTTGATTCCCTGAGTTAACTTTTAAATAAGCACTTATACAATGAGACAATATGTATTAACATCCAGTGTAAGCTCAGAAAGTAAATGTTTGCCTTCTCTGAGTTTGTATACCACATACATGTAATATTTAGTAATCCAACACTTGACAATACATTTTGGTTGGATGAAAAAAATTCATTTCTACATGTATGTTTTCTCTTTCAAGTTTCATCTTTATAAATTACATGTATGTCACACTTTCAACTCTTAGATTATAGAAGATTTTTTGTAAATGTATAAAATCTATCAGATGTCTTCAAATTCTTACTACCACACTCCTCTCCAAAATTGTAGTATAATTTATGGGAAACTATGCTAGGCTTACTGTAACTTGTTTTCTTCATTACACTCATCTTAAAAGTTAACACAAACACTTGTAATATTAGACCCAGTGTACGGGTTCTACTTTACAGCATGAATTGAATGTTATAGAATGAGTCTTTTTAATTGATTGGAAACAGGGGATACAATTTCACCAGCCGGAAGTCTTTAACAATGATTTGTCCTGAAGCTCTGTAGTGTGTGTTTAAAATGTTGGTAAACAGTGCTTTAACTAGACTGTATTCAGAGCTCAATGGGCCATAGTCTGGTTACCTACTGTTTGAGAGTTTTTTGTAAATAGCTGCATCATGTGACGGTAGTTGGGTACCTAAGATTATGGAAGATGAGAGGTTCAACTCTTTGGCACAAAGTGCAAGAAGCCGTCAATGCAATGAGTGTAAATGGACTTACAGAGTTCTTAAATCTTGAATCAATCAAAAATTGGAAAAAAAATCAGAACTATTTGGATTGATATCTGCTATGATATACTTGGAAAAGGATGATTTTTACAGCAGTTTTGACCAAAACTCTGTTCTGAATAGCACCCCTAAGTGACCAAACTTAACTGCATTAATCTTTCATCTTTCTGATAACCAGAATCTTGTGAATTGCTTGACTACTAAATTATACAAGTGTAAAACTGTGAGTCAGTCGTTCTTTGACTGGAATGTACATTTGTACTATACACATATATACATGTAGATATATAATACGCCAGGTGCAGTGAGATTATTTTACATGCACCTTACAACCATAAAATCTAGGTGCAGATTCTATGAAACAATCAATAACAACATTTAGAAAACCAAGGAAGTTTTAGATCTACTGTTTAAATTCAAGGTTTGAAATTAGCAGTAGTCCAGGTAAGGGAACATAGACAATTAAACAAATTGTATCGAGACTACCAAATTAGCAGTACTCCACTGGAAGAGTACACATAAACTACTAAACATTGTATCTAGACTACCAAATTAATAAGGTGGTAGTCTGTTAGACCACTAGAAATCAATAGAAAATTGTAGCTGAAATACAGTTACTTCACTTGGCTATACACATGTATACGCATGTGACTACTAGGTGTAGAAGTTAAATTACAGCCTGTTTTGTTAAGTCAATGTTGAATTTTTACAAACAAAACAGTTTGCAAAATTAATGACGTTAAAATGTTCTTAAATCCTATGTATTGGGATAGTGAAATGACACGACTCCTACCTTCACTTCTGTGTTAGTGTATACACTAGCATGGCATTCTGAATTAAAATTATCAAATCAAATCAAATCTAAATTTGGATAATATTTTCTTTCACAAACCTTGGTTCATATGCTCCGATAGGTATAGCAGCCAAATCAAATGGTCCGTAACGATTCCCAATCTGTTGGAAGGCTTCACAGTAGCCTGTATCCCCGGCAAAGAAAAACTTATAGTTAGGTCCAACCACTGTCCAACTACCCCACAGGACCTTATTGTCGTCAGCTGGACCTCGTTTACACCAGTGCTGGGCTGGAGTGAACACAAAGGTCACATCTGGATGTTCTGGGATACAGTTCTCTTGCCACCAGTCCATCTCAATGACGTTTTCACATCCCATATCATTCATCCACTCCAGTAGATTTAATGGCACAAACCACCTCAAGCTGCTTCCGAACCGTGCGTTCAAAAGTCTGACCGTGTTTGCGTCCAAATGATCGTAGTGGGTATGGCTTATCATGACAGCATGGATCTGTGGCAGTTCATGGATAGTACAAGGGACGTCTCGGAAACGTTTGGGGCCCAGCATTTGTACTGGTGCACACCGCTGGCTAAAGATGGGATCTGTGAGAATTGTGACACCATCAAACTGAACCAGAACTGTGGCATGGCCAATCCAAGTTACCCGGACACCACAGTCAGGTGGTCTCTCCAACTCCTTTTCATTGGGTTTTAAGATCGGTAATGTCTGATCCAATTGCTGTGAATAAAACAAAATTTGCATTAATTTCTTTTTACAAAAATGTATGTGCACCACAGGGACCAACTTCAACAACGGCCATATTGGATTCTAAAATGACCCACTTTTGATATCATTTAACTTCTTAAAAAATTTGTACAATGATCCATTATTTTGTTCTTGATCTTAAACTGGTAATAGGTCAGTGTTTTCTTGAACGAAGTAACAGCAAAAGTTAAGGATTTTTCACTCAGAGGCACATACTACATTATTAGTGTACAATCTGAACCAATGAGAAAAAAATCTGTAACAAGTGACAACTCACTCACTGATCATGAAAATAAATTGTTGACAGCAAAAAACTTTCTGTTATATTCATTTAGTTTAAATTGTCTTCATTTGTTACTGCAAGTGTTCCAGATGAAAATCAATCTACAGATACATGTATGTGACATCTCGTGCGATCCAACCAGTACAGCTGAGTTTGCATTTGGGGAGCTTATTTTTGGGTGCAGACCCAAAAATCCATTTGATAGGATATATTGCACAGTATTTATGTGTACTGCTACACAATTACATGTATGTTCACCAACAGTACAGGTGATTTAATACTGTTTAGAGTGTACACTATTATGGGTAAGTCATTATATCTAACAAAACAGTTCCAGTTGCAACTTTCATTGCAACAAGGGTACAAGCCCTACGCTATCTCAATTTGACACATCATCACGAACCTGTAGCAATATCTCGTGATGTACCAAAATTTGGCATTTCCCTATGAATTGCTAACTACAAAATGTACATGTTTTGACTCACATTAAAACTCATTGTTATCGCTTTGACCCTTACCAACATTCTTCCATTAGAGCCTGAGGGCAAATTGTGTGTACAATGGTGCTATAACATGCGGTCAATGATGCAAATCACATTAATCAGGCTTATATTAGGGGGTCTCACCCTAGTACTAACTTAGACTAACCCTAACAGTGACTCCCTAGTCTGAATACAGATGTGTATCCACTGCCTTACACTTGTGATGCTATGTACAAGTCATGTACTGTGAATTGTTTCAATACTAAATACGACTGTAAATAATCTGCATTGTAAAACATAACAGATTACATAAAAATTATGATAAGGTCCTTGATAGAAAAAGTTATGATTATTTACTATAGTCTGTAAGGCACGCTGCGACAAGGTGCCCTCACACATCTGGTCAACCCCTCTCACAGGCTGGTGAAGGCAGAGAGTGACACAACATATCTTACAGTCTATATTTACTACAGTTGATAAAATGATTGATTTCTTACTATAATAGCAAAATTTATATCACTAACTAAAGGCAGAGCTTTGGGTATTGGAATTTATATGTAACAACCACCATGCCAGTCCAATCTATGATAATTTACAATATATATCTGTATATTGACACATGTTGTATGTTCTGTCATTTTCATTGCAAAGCATATCCACCTATTATTATGTTGGTTATTTCATAAAGTAATTATATTAATTATTCATGAACATCAAAAACTTTACACAGGAGTTTGTATTACTGAAGTTCAGATTATAATCCTGCAAATCCCTACACAGAAAGATTTAGAGAACTCAAAATAGTTCTACTTAGATGTTATTCCTCAATATGTTTCTTCATTCAGCCAAGGAAAATATGAGTGACCTAAGGGGCCTTTGTCACGAGTCGCAAGATGAGTACTGACAAAATTTGGTATTTTCTGGCTGAATGAAGAAACATATTGGAGAATAACATAATTACACCAGCGCCAGTGATATCAACGAAAGAACAGTGAAAGTAATGGCAATTTTGAATGTTTTGACTAATATTTCGAACACGGTAGAACCAGTGACGTAGAAACGTGTTGTCATGACATAGACACACATTGTCGTGATGTAGAACATCCGGAGTATACATTTGTAAATTCCATATTTTTGTTCAACTTGGCTCATGCATGGTATAAATGTATTTGTAACTAACCATATACATACATGTCCATGCCATACCTTACTGTTGAAGTATTGTGTGACTGTCAGCTGACCCCTTTGTCATACTAATGTAACTAGAACATCACAGTGCTACTATTCAAATAAGGAATGACTGCAGACATTCACCAGCAAGACTCAGTAAACCCATTGTTCCCTTTTCCTATTTCAGACTGTGTTGCTCTGGTATGAATAAATAAATATCATTTCTTAATTTAGATTTCTTCTAAATATAAAGTTAGGACGATATATATATATATATATATATATATATATATAGGAAGTCAGTGGTAAGATTTGTCCGTAGTACAGTGCTCGATACGTCTGCACGCAGAGCGGAGTATATGTTGAGGGTAGAAGAAAATCAAGTCGGGTTTTTCGTCTCTACAAGCCTGTTTCGTGAGTAAATCACTCGTCAGGAGATGTTGATGTACATCAACATCTCCTGAAGAGTGATTTACTCACGAAACAGGCTTGTAGAGACGAAAAACCCGACTTGATTTTCTTCTACCCTCAACATATATATATATATATATATATATATATATATATATATATATATATATATATATATATATATATATATATATATATATATATATATATATATATATATATATATATATATATATATATATATATATATATATATATATATATATATATATATATATATATATATATATATATGGAAAAATGAAAAAATAAATAATATATGTTGGAGAAACAGGCGATACCATCTATACCCGCATGCAGGATCAATTACCACTGATAAGGAACAAAAACAAAACAGATCCAACACCAAACCACTTCAACTCAACCAACCACTCCCTTGCCGACTTCAAAATAGTAAAAATAGTAGGACTTTAAATATAAGATATGGAAGAACAAATCATTCAGACTAACACGTGAAAGTTTCTGGATAAAAAAACTCTACACATACGGAGAAAATGGAATAAACAGCAAACAATAGCAACTGTTCGGATTACCATTGTGGGTCATGTGACTGGACATAAGCTATAAGTAGTTGTGATGGATTGGGCCTACTGAGGCAGCTCTATATATACCGCTATATACATACATACATACATACATACATACATACATACATACATACATACATACATACATACATACATACATACATAAATACATACATACATGCATACATACATACCTGATCTTTCGTTTTTGTTTGGATCAGTTTGTTTGTCAAAACATAAATATTTAGCAAACACTGGGATATTGCAAAACAAGTACACTGTGTACATTGTGTACTTATTCTAGTCAGTGAGTCAGTACATTTGTATGTATGACCTCACACATCACACTGTCATAAAAGACATGCAATAACAAAAAATAGTACATGAGTCAGTAGCTTATAATAACAGAAAGTGAAAGTCACAAATTGTGATTTATAATAAAGGAATACAGTGTACTACAATAAATAATACACACATTGGGACAAATAACAGGAATAATTTGCTTCCGATAACCTAACCGACCCTACATGTAATTTAAGCATCCGGCCCTACACATTTTTTTTTGTAAGCAAAAAAGATAAAATGGTAAATCCTATTCCAGAGAGAAACCAGGTCTTTTTAGACTATAACAGTACAGTCTGCATAACGTGTTCATCTACTTAACTATAATTGTTTTTATTTACTTCCTTTACACCTCATGAACTCTCACAGAAGTATTGTGACTCACAAATATCTTATCTTAGAATCAAAGTGACTTTTAAAAATTTGAAGTAAAATAAAATGAGATTTCAACCTAGTACATACTCTATTTTCTGAAGTCATGTTATCAGAAACAAAACATTATTTTTTATTTCACTTTATGAACTTATGAAGTGGTTGATAAGGACAAAAATATGATAAATGACGATGGATATACATGTATATTAACTGATATCCTGATCATGTCTATTTCACGGTATATTATGCAATTGAGTACCAGTAGACTTCAAGTTCATCAACTCATTACATAATATGTAAAATCATATAAATCCACCAAATGGTGACACATGGTGAAATTACAACATAAAAGATACTTACAATTCTAGTATATTGTACACATGTAGCTATACATGTAGTTGTATGCTGTGACTTAGTTCATTTCAAAACTCGATTTCATTTGAATGATTTTGTGTGGCTGATCAAATCAATTCACACTCTGATTTCATATTTTAACTTTGTCGACGGTAAGTTGATTGCATTAATTCAAATCACAGCATTAATTAAAACACTGTAGTGTACTGTGTACTGTCATCCTATATACATATATGTCCATTGTACTGTCATCTTACATATATGTCCAGTGTACTGTCATCCTACATAATGTGAAGTCCAGTGTAGTCATGTTTATATACTGTAATGCAAAGTGTACTGTCATATTACATAATGTAATGTCCAGTGTACTGTCATCCTGTATACTGTAATGTCCAGTGTACTGTCATCTTATATAACTTAATGTCCATTGTACTGTCACCCTATATAATGTAATGTCCAATGTAGTCAGCCAATATACCGTAATGCCAAGTGTACTGTCAGCCTATATAATGTAATGTCCACTGTACTGTCACCTTACATATTGAATGTAATTTCCATTATACTGTCATCCTTTTTAATGTGAAGTCCAGTGTAGTCATCCTATATACTATAATGCAAAGTGTATTGTCATGTTACATAATGTAATGTCCAGTGTACTGTCATCCTGTATAATGTTATGTCCAGTGTACTATCATCTAATAATGCCAAGTGTGGTGTCATCTTATACAGTGTAATGACAATTTGTCCTGTCATCTCATTGAATGCCATGTCCAGTATGTGTGCTGCCATTGTGTGATGTTCACCACACTCTCATTATTTATCACGTAATGTCTAGGCTACTATGTGCTGCAATCTCATAATCATGTAATGTTCACTGTGCTGCTCTAACCTTACCTGTTTTGAAGGCACACTGCTGTTGTCTTTAGACAAAAGACTCCATTTCATCACAGCACCAAGTGAAGGCATCTTGAAGTTGGGCCATGGGTTGACAAACCTTCCATTCTTCCTAACAGATTGTTGGACATCTTCCATCTGGCGAGGATCAAGGCTACTAGAAGGTCTCTTACTCCGTTCACAGCTGCTTCCTGGTGGTGGTTGTCTTGAAGTAACTTCCTCTGAGTGTTGTCCTTCATTGTTATTTATTTGATGTGGGTTTGGGTACCTTACACTTTCATAATCAAACTCCCCTTCTGCTCCTGGCATGCTTTCATAAATTGGTTGAGCAGGCCCAGCTGCTCCTGATTCTTCAGTACTGGTCATTTTCCTGCATAAAACCAGAAATTATGAGAACAATAGTATCATTTGATCAGTTGTGTGTGTCATTTGCACTGTGGTTAATAAATAAACGGCTCCACAAGAAATTGCATCATTTGTACGAACGTTTACCATAAACACCCAACCCGATGTAAGGGACAGCAACCCATAGCTATCATAAGTTATAACAACCACAGAATACTAGTATGCCTAGTGTCGCAACACACAACAACGTAAGACGTGTGTTATTTTTCCATGGGAATAAATCAACACATGATTCTGTGAACAAAAGATATTGTGAAATAGCAAACATACAACAAAAGAACTGGTTCTTGACATTGTTGACTTTTTCTTCCTGCCGATCCGAACATTTTGACGGCGTTACTTTCACTGCAGTGTAGTTCAGCGATGGCCGTGACTGACTGACTGACTGACTGACTGATGAATCAAAGAACCCGGAACTTTCAATTCAGTGACCTGCCAAAGCAGGATATACATGTAAATTATACGCCGTCCTCTGCGCGGCGATCGACATTCGAGAATTTGACTTGGTTCAAAGTTCATACAAGATTTATTGGACCTCTGTCAGTTTGGATGTTCGCTCATCTGTGGCAGTGTGTGGACATGTTGATGACTACAAGGGGTGTATGACGTGAAATCAAATTCACCACAGCAAATGTGAAACAGTATCCCCCGGGGCATTATCCACCTTCTTGTAGCAAAAATGCGATAAACTTCCCCAAGATTGACATATGTAGATAAATAACCTTAAAATGTCTATTAGATTGTTGAAATCACCGAGTAGGACTAGGAGGGCGAAGGTTCACAAGACTAGAAGTTAAGATGCATTTCGCTTACCTGCGAAACAGAATATAACTCACAGAGATGATCGTTGACTTGTAAAATTTGCGCCAAGTTAGCCCTCTGCAATAATCTAAATGACACGCTGATTTCAATGATCGTGTCAAAACCATAGCATACACGAACTGAACATTATAAACTCAGGAAGTTCGAAGTTGAACGACTCGATCACCAACAGACGGCTCATGATCATGTGTCGATGATGGATCAAGTCATCTATCCATGTTTACCAGGCTGATGTAATTTGAATGCCAAATTGCTCATGAAATCATGTACGTCACAATATGCAACATCGAATAATTAGTACAGACCGCCCAGCTTTTGAATGGGGTTAAACAAGATGAGAAAATTTGTGGAAAATTAGCGATATGCAGTTCTCGTCTTGTTGCTGTTAGGCAACATGACCTTTACAGTGACCTTTCAAAATAACTAAAACGAGGCAGGAAATAAAACAATATTTTATGTTTCGCTATGTGATTCAACAATAATATTCTTGACACAAATATATAGTGGTAAGGGTTATAAATCAAATTCATTATATTAAATGAGGTATTAAAAGTATTTAAACACAAATGTTACGATAAAATGAAGAAAAATTGGAAGATTTAGAAAAAAATGAGTCAAGTCCAATGTACGAAACTAATATTTTGATCTAAATATCCTTACGCAAGCGCACGAGCAATACGCGGTCCAAAATGGCGTCGAAGTTGGTGAGAGCTGCAACTTTACTATGTAAAAATGCACCACGACAGTCTTTGGTAAGTAAAATACGTGCTATTGATGAATGTCACAGATTCGGTAAGTATACCCTTACCGATGTATGAAAAAATCTAGTGACAAAATTATGAACTGCACTGGTTATTGAACGCCGAAAACCCGGCGAATTTAACAGTGACCTTCCACACGTACACACGTTTCTTTACATTACAGTTATATACCGGTTGCTCTCGCCGAAACTCCAAAGAGACAGTTAATCGCTTTCCGCTACATTTGAAATATGTGTTAGACTTTTGATGTCAAATCAATTTAATGCTGTGAGTGTGAACGAAAATGTAATATATAGATTTGAATGGGTTTTGAATATTAAATCATCCATACATCATCATTGAAATTGAACATTTGATTTGGTGAACATTTGACATGTTTGAAGTAGCTAGTGATATTTCGCTCTAATTCTAAAGCTAAAGCTAAATTCTAAACATTAGATAAAGGAAAGCCCTACAAAGAAGCAATGATGGCGAAGACGATACAGATGATAACAGAAAGTTTCACGTTTCAGCTTTATAACATAACATCCAAATTTCTCTAAAAAATAATGTTAAGTATTACCACTCCTAAAACCTTATTTAATTTCCATATTTCCATATTTTTTAGCATGTTCCTAAATCTTGAAAACTGAAAGAAACATATATGTACATGTACATATGTACATCCGTATATATACTTTCTGGGAAAAGGAAGAGTTGCTTTATCTATAAGATGAAAGGAATTTCAAAATCTTGTAGATTTTCCTTTCATTACTTAGCTATACAAGTTCATACTCAAATTTTGCTCTTGACCTGGGTACAGTAGTATTAGGATGGCTTTTGCCTTCTATCCAATGAGAAATTCAGTGTCTTGGTAACTGTACTGTACATGTGTGTGAAATTTAAAAAAAAACCTCACCCACATGTATTTGAAATGTGTTATTCTCAATAGCATGATATCCGAGGTATTTGAATTTACTGAAAACATGCAATCCTCTAAAACATCTCTTTGTATATACAAATTTGAAAGTTGATTATAGCATCAGCCAATCTGGCTAAATGTAAAACAGTAGTAGGTATATTTTTTGTACAGGGACAGCACAACTGACCTGTGGGGAAAAAACTCAACTGTTGTGAAAGTCAACACAATCTGATATCTCCATTTTGCAGAAATTTTCTTGCAGCAGTCTTCGCAGAACACATGTATTCCTTACTGTGTGTCATGGTACAGTACTGTGCCAAGAGTAGTCAATGTACTGTGTTTTAATATTAGTTTTATCACACACACATATCATATCAATAGGTGCGAGGAACTGGCTCAGTGTGCTCACAGAAGTGGCAGAGGAGACATGCAGCAACATATCCGCAAACACTTCTCAATGTTCCAGAGACTAAAGTAACAACTTTAGAAAATGGTCTTAGAGTAGCATCAGAAGATTCAGGAATCCAAACTTGTACTGTAAGTAGAAATCAGTAATGTTCAAAAGAACTGAGAGAACAGGTCCAATTACTTCAAAAAGACCAAGCTGTGTTATCAATTTTTCATCCTGTATTGTGTATCTTTCCAGTCGCATAATCAATAGAGAACCTATTGTATATTAAGATGATGACCCACTACCACCACCACCACCTCCAAAGGCTCCCATTATACCAATGTAGTGATCACCATTATTGTCATTCCCAATAACACCTACATGATGATGTAGGCTAACCTGATAACAATTTTTATTGTGACAGAAGCGTTTGACTTCTATTTTCTATATTCCTTCCATACCTTTATTTTGTATCACCAAACATCGGTGTATTTCATGAAATCTACTGAATAATTTTCATTTGAAAAACTTCTGATAATACATGTAATCATCTCAGTTTACTCTGGATAGTTCTTTAGGTTTTTATAAACTTGGCTTCCAAGAAGTCCAGTGAGGGCCACCAGCCATCATTTGTTCAGTATTTATTTTTTACTACTAATTATTTTGCTGGATAATTCTATCATTTAAGCTGATGTGAAGATGACTCACTGTCTTTTCTCTCAGGTTGGTTTGTGGATAGATGCTGGAAGCAGATATGAAACAGACAAAACCAATGGTGTTGCACATTTTCTAGAACATATGATTTTCAAGGTGAGTATTTGCAAGATTAAGCTAACCATGATAAACTTTCATTATTACAACAAACTTGTATGAATTTAAAAAAACAACATCAGGAAATGTTTTTGCTATCAAGTGGGCCCAGGATTGTTTAACATTGAATGTAGACTCCTGTGGTGTAAGGAGATCAATTTACTGGGCCAAAGGAGACATATAGCTACAAACTAATTTTTTTTTGAATGTAAAGATTGAAAACTTCGTCGCCATAGTGTTCACTCAAAAGCCAACTTACTCTAAATAAGGCTGAACCATTTGTACTTGAGGGTCCAGGAACAACTATGAAATTTTCAGTGGAAAGGCGTTGTTACGGACATTCATTAACATATGCTAGCTTGTTGAGTTGACTTATTTATACTCTGCCAAGTTGATAATAATATTTGAAGTTTAAACTTGGTCAGATTTGAGTCAATATACCCCCTTTGTTTTTTTTCCACAACAGGGTACTAAGAACCGTTCACAAATGCAGTTAGAGTTAGAAATTGAAAACATGGGAGCTCATCTGAATGCATATACCTCACGAGAACAAACTGTTTACTATGCCAAGGCCTTCTCTAATGATTTACCCAAAGGTAAGTTTTATGTTGACCAGGTGAGTGAAAAACATAATATTATATACATGTAAAGCTCCTGAATTCAATACACAGTAATGTTGAGAGAGGCTGAGTCACTGAAGAACAAAAAAAATATATCTAAAATGTCCTTGCAAAGAGATGAGTCTGAATATCTTTCCTGAATATATCAAGGGTGGGTGATTGACGTGGTGTAATGGGTAGACTGTTGTATATTAGTTGGGCAGCACATGAAAATTCGTTTTTGACCATACTGTAGTTATGGTATGAATGTAATGCTTTATGATGTACTGTCTTGTTACTTCATAGCTGTTGAAATCTTAGCTGACATCGTTCAGAACAGTACACTTGGTGAAGCTGAAATCAACAGAGAAAGGGGAGTTATCCTCAGAGAAATGGAGGTAGGCCAATATTAACATTTATGCAAATATATGCAAATAATGGCATGCCTGAAATGATGTACAACAGGCAGGTTGGATGTGGAGTTTATTGATGTGGAGAACATTTTTTTAGGGATTGAAAGTGACACATGCAGGAATCTTGTGATGGATTTATTGCCTTGATGTAATTTGCATATAGTGTGAATCAAGTGCCAATCAAAAAAGATGGTTGGGTTTGTTGAGTCTTACAGGTATTTTTTTGCAAAAATGATGATTATAGACTCTTAACACTGTAAAGTACAAAATTTATCAAAACATGAACATGATTGCTGCGTTAGTCATCCCGTGGACATCTCGGCAGTCAATCATATGATACATAGTGATGTAACCTCATCTGTGTAGGGTACTGTATTCAGCATAGATATTTCAACTTTTCAAACACTACACGCAAGTGATATCTAGTGACAGCGAAACTGAAGCTTGTGGACTTGTTCACCAGTCTAATATGTTCTGGGTTGGTCACATGAGTTGTGTTTTTTGTCTCAAAAGTTTAAATGTCTATTTTGAATCAACATGATGTTCACATAATACATGATGTATGGCATGTTTATACATGTAGTTGTCTTTAGTTGTTCTGTAAATAATGAGAACAGCAACTTGTAACTTACAAGGCCATTTCTATGAGATTTGAGTAAAATTTGACCTCTATCAATGTTTACTGTAACCATGTCCTTATTTGGGTTTGACAGGAAGTAGAAACCAACCTACAGGAAGTCATCTTTGATCACCTTCATGCCACAGCCTATCAGGGAACAGCACTAGGGAGGACAATATTAGGGCCAACAGAAAATATCAAGTAAGTGTTGTACTTCAACTAAACCTCCATGTTGATAACTGTTTGACTTCAGCAGTTTTTTGACATCTCTACTGATCAACAAGAGCTTCCAGTATGTTTGGCATGAATTTTAGCAAATCTCCACTTTGCTCGTAGCAACGTGACATTCACTTCTCTTAATTCACTGTAGATCTATCAGCAAGGACGACCTGGTTGACTATATCTCCACCCACTACAAGGGACCTAGAATTGTATTGGCCGCATCAGGTGGTATCAATCATGACGAACTTGTCAAACTAGCCAGTCAGAATCTTGGTTATCTTGGAACAGAGTATGAGAATGAAATCCCTGTTCTACCACCTTGTAGGTTTACAGGTAGTGAGGTAAGAAGCTGCAAATTGGAAAACGAGTGTATTCTACAGTAGCCAATCAGAACCCAGATGTTTAAAACTGACCAATCAGAAAACAGATTTGTTGTGTCAGTCGGTATTAAGGGACAGACTTTAGTATTGACCAATCAGAATGCACACTGCTAGTGCTATCCAATCAAGAGTGCAGGCTTGAAATTGTTGTTACTAACCAACGAGGACGACACAAACTTTTAGTGACTAAAGGATTTAGTACAATCCCATTTATAATGCAGGCTTGTTGATGTCCTTATCAACTGGACAACTATGATGACCTAGGACAAATCATAAATAGACTTCGAAGAGTTGATTTTAAAGTTCTTTTGATTCTGTAGATCCGTGTGAGAGATGATTCGATGCCATTGGCTCATATTGCTATAGCTGTAGAGAGTGTAGGCTGGGCACATCCTGATACCATTCCATTGATGGTAGCTAACACAGTAAGTATTTCTATTCTGTTTCCAAATCAGAACTTTTTATGTCTGTAGAAAAAAGCGTGTCTGTCACATTACAGACATTAGATTTCAATTTGTATCAGAGGTGTTAACATCAACACAAATTCCCCATTGCCATACCATGAATAGTGTGTGTGGTTGATATGACATGGGTTAATATACTGAATGGTATTATGTTCTGGTACAGCTAGTTTTTGTTTCATCTGATACAGCCAAATAACCAATACTATATATTTGCATTATATTACCCACTGCTGTAGAGTTGACCCACTCCAAAACATTGTGTCAAACTACTGGATAGATATTGATTCAAGTAAAACATGTACCAGTAATATCAATGTCATATTGCCATTCATGAATGATTTTGATTTTTACTCTGTGTCACACAAATTTAAGCTAAGCATGGTAATGTACTCAATACATGTATGTTGAAGATTTATAAGTTGACAATAAACTTTCCATATAGTTATTACTACATTTGAAGTATTGAACAAGAAGGAATCACACAATTCAATGATTAAATTAATTCTGTCTTCTTGTAACAGTTGATTGGTACTTGGGACCGTTCTCATGGTGGTGGTACCGTAAGTATATATTTCTTGCATTCTTTTGTTGGATTTCAAGTTTGTTACAATCATATATTTAATGAAATTTTGAAAGGAGAAGTGTAAGAGTACTAATATGTTTAGTTATTGCATTGTAGTTCTTTCTGTGTTTGTGTGTGTGTGTGTGTGTATGCGTGCGTGCCTATGTGCGTATGTATGTATGCATGCATGTGTGTGTGTGCACGCATGCATGCATGCATGTGTGTGTGTGCGTGCGTGCCTATGTGTGTGTGTGCATACATGTGTGTGTGTGTGTGTGTGTGTGTGTGTGTGATAATAAAAAATCTGATTGCCATAGTATTTGATAGGGATATTACGCAGAGTCACTTAAAATTATCATGATACAATGCCGTTCTTGGTATTTTTTATGAAATCAATTCATTTGATTAATGCAAAATTGAAATGAATCATAGAATGATGAACAGAAGTATGTGATGTACATGTAGAGAAAATGAAATCCATGTGCTTCTATTTATCTTGTCTTGTAGAATGTTGCCAGCAAGCTAGCATCTGTCTGTGCAGAAGCTAACCTGTGTCACTCCTTCCAGTCTTTCAATACATGTTACACTGACACTGGTCTCTGGTAAGTCATTCAAAGCTATCTTGTATATCTCTTGAGTATCAACTAGCAAATACCATTGCAAATGTAAGGGCATTGTATAGTGCTGACAGGTAATAGTGATGTGGGTGGAGAACTGTGTACTGACTGTAGGTTCAATATAGTCACATATTTTCAAGCTAGGAGAGATGAGTCTGATTATAGGTGGGTTGGGGTGGGGGGGGGATCATGGCAGAACTGATCTATCCTGCAATCTGTCGGGATTTTTATTTCCCTAAAAACCATGTGAGTTAAAGGATTGACCTGTTTTCGGTTCCAAGATGCATTACGCATCTACCCATACAATACCATACATTGTGTATGTGCTGAGGGGTTTGCACGTGCTACTCAGCAGGATGGTTGTCACCTGACTGTACCCTGGGTTCATCTGTAAATTCCTGTGTTATTGATGGTGTTAAATCTTTGTTCTATAAAATCACTCCTAATCAAAGACGTAAACATGTCTTTCCATCATTTCCTGATGAAAATGTTATTTCAAATGTAATAAAGACAAAATACGACTAACAACATAAGCGACGTCCTCTCGCGCAATGCACCTTGGAACCGGAAAATTGACTATTGGTCATTATAAAATGCAGTATGTGAGTCTATTCAAAATAGGAATGTTAGGTGAATATTAGGTAAATATCAGTTAAGACTCTATATCTGTACAGAATGAGAGTTTGATATGAACGTACTTGCAGAATGTACCTACCCCCCGGTACATGTCTTGTATATCTCACTATGTCTAATCAATGATATGCCATATGCTTTCTTTTGTAAATTATGGTCAAAATATAAAAATGGATTGATTTTTTTTATTTGTGTGTGTTTTGTACAGGGGTATGTACTTTGTAAGTGATGGTTTGACCGTAGAGGACATGATGTTCTATGTTCAGAAAGAGTGGATGAGAATCTGTACAAGTGTTACAGAGAGTGAGGTCGACAGAGCAAAGAATCTTTTGAAGACCAACATGTTACTACAACTAGATGGTAAGAATGCTATATCATATCAATAAACTTTTACTGAATGTAGAATTTAATAGTTTGACATTACTTGGGACTCAGTCCACTTGGAATATTTAGGTTGGAAATACATAGTTTTGTGATGAAGTTACAAACTTTTACAATAGATGCAAATATATTAGATGCCCAAATATGGGTGTTTAGGCGTGAGGACCAGATAGGAATCTGGCTGGCATGAGAGGTATCTATAAAATCCTGATCCAAAGATTCAAATATACATACTTTGGCTGTAACGTTATTGTAGGTAATGTATATTAGATTTTGTCAATACAATTTCATGCAGGTATATAGCCAAAGTATAAGAATATCATGCAAAATCAGAATTTTTTGATGAGGTACTTCCAATTTGTCGTATTTAGCATTTCGCATGAACAGTATAAACTTCACTTGCCTGCCTGGCAAGTAACCCAAATGTCCCTATCTGAAACAAATGGCAAGATTGCGTGTGTGTGTGTACTGATGCATGCATTAATAGAGGACATATTGTTTTCTTAGCATGAAACTGTTATATTTTGTCACTTGTCTCTTTATATAGGTGTCATATATCAATTCTTATATTTGGTTTGTACAGGTTCTACTCCCATCTGTGAAGATATTGGCAGACAAATGCTGTGTTATGGACGTCGTATTTCCCTGCCAGAACTTGACGCCCGCATTAACGCTATCACTGCTAAGACTGTCAGAGATGCATGTTTTAGGTATATTTATGACAAATGTCCCGCTGTAGCTGGTGTAGGTGAGTGAATCCACTATTGCGAACAGTAATTTTTTTATGATTACAGTCCTCTCATTTTTGTGCAAATAAGAGTCAAGGTAGTTTTGTGCAGTGTAAAGTGGATGTATTGAATCACATATACATATATCGTGTACAGTATTTCAGTGGGCAAGGGGAATATAGGATTGGTCTGTTTTAGACGGCCATGACTGTGCTTGCATGTTTTGAATGTTATTAGTTTGACAAACCGGGTAAAATCCATCTCTAAAAGTGAATATTTATGAATTACTGAAGATTTTAAAAACCATACATGTAAGTGATTGAGTGTGCATTTAGTGCATTGGTTAAACACTTAAATTGAGTGTTCCATTTTCAGTATTTGTGTAATCTACTGTAAAAATGATGGTGAAGCTGCATCCAATTTAACTCTGTATATGTAATCTGAATTCAAGAAATTTCATATGAAATGGGGCATTATTACATTGCTTCATAATGTCAAGGCATGATTGACTTCACTCAAGTAAAATTTTCACTTATAGCGCCCTCAACCACAATATGTACATTTGTGGTTGAGGGCGCTGTCACATTCAATGCGATTGAAGTTATATGATTGATATTTTGTGTTGATGTAAGGCTAGTGTTTTCCTAAGTTCACCTTTGAATATAGAATATTCAACCAACTCTGGACAAGATCTATACCAGTGAATTTTCTTGTGTGATGAATTTTGAATGTGACCAGGCTGAGTCCAGCCTGTTCAGTTACCAAACAGTACCATGACAATTTGAATAGGTTAAAGGTTACTGCATATATTTAGTCTCCTTTACGTGTTGCACACACATTGTCACAACTTTTACAAATGCCAAGCTAATAATACACCTCTCTTGGTTGATTTGTTGTAGGTCCCATTGAACAGTTACCGGATTACAACAGAGTTAGAGGTGGAATGTACTGGGTTCGATACTAGAATTGTAAAGTGTTTGTGGTTGGTGTGTACCAGTCAATATGTGTATTTTATGAAGAAAAGCACCATCAATTACAGCTTCTTCTTTTTTTGGATGACAACATTGCAGAAATGTACAAAAAAGCTGTGGATATATGGTTATCAAGACACTATTTAATATAAGTTGAACAGATGATGATGTTTGTTGGACTAACATGTTTTAGTGAATAAGAATGACTTCAAACTTTGTAAAGTTTAACCAGAATTTTGTGGACAAAATTATAATTAAAATGTGTTATAGCTAAAAACCAGTGTTCAATTGTGGTGTCTGTCTTAGAATATGATCTGATCATCATGGTGAAGTACAACTCTGGTAATCCAGGCTTTTGTTTACTAAGATAGACACAAACTTAAAACTATTGTTGTTCTTTAATGTGGTAAATTACACAAGTTGGTGATAGCAGTTCCTCTGTTGTGTGAATCTAATTAACCCTGTGATCAAGATAATGTAAACATTGGGAGTCCCAAAACAGTACATTGTTAGTTTATGGAACTAGCTTTCAGAGATGCCTCCCAACTGAGACTATAATTAAACCAATTCAATATCTAATTAAACCAATGTCTACTCAGCATTTTATCAATGTTGTATCAAAATGTTGCAACAATCGATGTAGTTTACATTTAATTTGTGTCTGTCTTATAAACCAAAACCACAGTTACCAGTGTAATATGTTAAAGGGGCATAGGCCAGATTTGTGTGCCATATTTGTTTTACTTAGTGAAACATGTTTAATCATTACAAATGACATTGAGATCTATAGCATAGCAGTTCAGACAAAACGAAATAAACAATTACATTATATACTTCCAGGGTGGTGCGCCCAAAATGCCACAGATATCAGGATCATAGGAAATATACACATATGTAAACTTCAATGCTATGTGGATATATTATGCTCTTTCAGAGAGAAAAACGTCATGAATACAATATTGTATGAGTTTTATATAAATGATTAAGAATTAAGACCAATCACAAGTTGGCCCATATCCCATTTAACCCCAGGGTTCTCCCCACACTGATTGGCACGGGTTGTTCACCAGCAGTCAGAAATACACCTCCAGTAATAAATATACTTCTAATCAGTTCCACCACTTGTATAAATAATGAACTTGGATACTATGTGTCATTGTTATCGATCTCCTGATATTGATTTAACTTATGAATGAATATTCATGACCAACCAGCACTCCCTTGGGACTGGGGAGAATATTACCCCTTCAGCTCTTTGAAATGTGAACTTGTCATGTTAATGGGAAAAAAAAGGAAATACAATTACTTTGAGCTCAAAATGTTAAGGTAAGGATATAAAAAAAAAAAACTGACACTGTCCGAAACTCAAGTTTAAATTTGCCAAAAGAGATAGAAAAACAAATATTTGAATGATGTGATATAGGCAGGAATTGTGTGTACTAGCTAGGCGGCATGCATTAATACAATTTGTTAACAATGATAGAACTGTGAACATCACACTGAATATATACAACAAGGAGGTATTAACATGAACCATTGGGAAGACTAGGGTGTTGGTCAGTGTGTGAAACTTATGGGAAATACTGGTCCTTACTGAATGGCAGTTTGACACATCTATAGTACTACATCCACACCCATCCACCCTCATACCCATAGAAATATCAAATGGTTTTGAATGTCTCTTGCTGTACTAAAATTACTTTTGTACAGCAAAAGACAAATTATAGGAGAGTGCAACAAATAGTTTGATATCCACAATAATTTATTTCAAGTTCTGTAAACTTGATATCAACAATGCTCAGATTTGTGTGATTTTAATACAAGTAAGTAAGTAACCTATCATTCAAGAGAGGTACAGTTTTTATAGTTTCTTTCTTGTGTCAGGTATTTTTTTGTGCCATACATGCTTACACCATAGACCCTCCAGGAGGAAGGTCTATGCTTACAGTGACAAATTACACTGGTAGAAACTTAGAGATTAGCAATGTATGAGGAAAGCTTTTCATTTACACTGATGACCATACATGCAAATTAAACCTGCACTAGCTGTAACTGGGGTATTAGTTTTTTGATCAGACAACCAACTATATATTCTCTAAAAATTGATTAAATAACGATAATTAGACACGGTTTATTTTATGAATAAGAAGTATAGTAATAAGTTGACATAATTATTTTCATGGGGGGGGGGGGGGGGTGCGCGATAATTTTTGGGTGTGGACCCAAATATAAATTTGATTGGTTATATTTCACTGTAGTATTGCTATACAAATCTGTTTACCCACAGGTGATTGAGTACTGTGCAGAGTGAACACTATTATATCTAACTAAGCAGTTACAAAAAAAATCCAGTACCGCTTTAACATAATTACAACTTCATTTTCCAGTCTTGCATAATTTTTCTATAAGATGTTGCTGTTATGTTATGTCTCAGGTTACATATTTCATTTTTTTTTCTTTATTGCTGTGAAGTTACAATGGGCAATGGCTAGCTAGCTAGCCATCATCGCTGCCGTGTTCTACTTGTGTAATTCAGGAAAACATCTTGATATGAATTTATTGAAGTCAACTTTAATTCTGCATTTCATTGAGATGTGTATGACGAATGTATGGTATGGTAGTATTACCAATCTCAGTATAGTGTCATTCACACTGGAATTTTAACTTCAACAAACTTGAATACTAGGTTATTGGGGGATGTGCAGCTTCCTGTACTGTAAGAGTACATGTATCATCAACCACTTAAAATGTTGCCTTGACAGGTTAATTCAAACATCCAACTTCAAATGCAAGTATATTGAGCATAGTGAAACGACAACTTTATGACGAAATCGGCAAAGAAACAACAACAAAACGGTTAAAATGGTCCAACATGATGGTATCAGATACCCTTTCGTAGCCTGGTCGGAATACAACTCATAATTTGATAAACTGAAATACTACATATTCCAGGTAATCTGGAAGGTCTGTGGTGTCAATGAGTCGAGATCATCAGCTATCAAATGTGCACAACTCTTGCACCTTGAGTCTCTCCGGTGTTTGTGTCAGTCTAAAAAAATATTTATAGACTAATTTAATTATAAAGGAAAGCTTATCTTACTTGTACACTAATTATTTTGTCGTCAGTGGGTTGATAGTGGTAGAGACCTAAACTTTTCGATGTAATCCAGATATAAATACGGGATTAAAATCAATCTAGCAGATAAAAAGTTGAAATGGCCCAGGTGTAGTGAGGTGGTCAAATGGAAAATACGTTCGAGTTTATCCCTGGTGTTTATTATATACCGAATTCTATTTCGAAACACTGCTCATTAGCATAACTCAAGAAGTCTGATGCATAAGTTGCTGTTTTTAGGTGTGGCTATTTTTAGCTCCAGTTGTTTGATATGCATATATAGGGAGTGACCACGATTGCCTTGGTCACTCGACAATCAACTCGAGTGCGTCGCTTCCGAAAAGTTGTTACCGTACCAATACCAGGATCTCGCCTATCCGGAACGTGGTTGTTAGAAGAAACACATAAATTACAGTAAATGTTTAGCTGTTTTCGACCACAGAGGTGAGTCTTTTTTCATTTTAAGCCAGTCAAATCACTCCCCAAAAGTAAAGTCTGCACCGTGACGCACTAGCCGCACTGCGAGCGACGTTCACTTCCGCATTTCTTGTTGATATCCACGGCCACTGGACATATACAAGCAGAATCGTACATATAGAGGAGTTATTTTTAGAACATGTGACGTATCTAACATTTGACCAATGAGCGACGACATTGAAATATATTAGCATTAAATTTCCAATGATGCTTTGCAAAGTGACGTCACTATTGGGGTAGTGCTATTGATCAATTGATGTGAGCCCTCTAGGCCAAATTGAGGTGTGGTTCAAACGGAAATTTTTAGCTGAAATTGGAGAAATCGTATCTGACTGGTGTGTTTGGATAATACTGGATAATACAGGTAACGGAAGAATTGTAACTTTATGATTTGTACATAATATTATGAATGAAGTTAGTACGATACCTACAGAGGCTGTCCGGTTTCCACGAGTGATTTTTTACAACTTTTTCGCTATCATATTTGTTAACCGGTTGGTTGGTCAATTTTGTCATTAAACCCGTCATGTTTCCCTCAGTGTTCACAAGTGACATAAAATCTGTACAGGGTAAGATTTCTTAATATTGCTGTACATCGAATGTGTGACTGTAGTTGTTGTTGGTGTTCTATGTTCCCATCAGAGACATTCGTGTGTCTGTCAATGAATATACCGTCGTGTCGGCCATTTTGTCTGCAGGAGGTAACCAGGACGTCAATCGAACTTGCCCAGAACGTCTGTAACTCTTGTTTCCAGCATCTGCAACTCAAAAATTCTATGGAAGCACATGATTTATGATTGATCGATGTGTATGCAAGTAAAATATTGTCATAAGCGGTTTAATACATTTATGTTCCTCGAGTCTCGTCGAGCTGGCGGTGTCATTTGTTTGAATACATTTGAATGAGTCATGTCATGAGACTTTCCAAGGGCATACCGCTGTGTCTGTCGCTTTATTGAAAATTTCGTTGTTCTAGAGAACACTTGGAAATACTTTGCTCTTTTCCCTTACTCGCACGAAGGGTTTATGTACTAGCCATAGTCTGCCTACACTGTTTTTTTTGTTAGACCCAAGTACAGCCATGCAAAAGGAAGTGGCGTGAGGCCAACGCTGTTATTCGGACTCCACCCATTTGGTCATAGGGCATCATGTAAGCTGTAAAAATTCCAGTTCCTGATTCACCTTAGTTGTGTTTTTCTCTACTCTACATGCAGTTGTAGCAATATAGTTTCAGCTACATTGCATTTAATGTGTGCACTTAGTCTTTTTTTGTGGGTGTAGTTTTGAGATCTGCTTTCATTTATTGTATTAGGTGGGTGCTAATTAGCATGTTTATTTACACAACTTGGACAGTTCTGTGATTTACTTGTCTGTGATAAGGTGAAGCAGCTAGTTTGCGTTTGTGAAAGTGGCGTTCCTTGTAGGGTAATCCTTCAAGGGACTGATATGATGAAGTTCATGGGCAGTTTTGAGGTGATTCATTTCTATATCTGTATTGTTTATGAAATGGGTGTGCCACTTTGGGCTGTCTATCTGGCATAGTACTGACTTTCCCTCCTATTGTCAAATTTTTGTGGGTGTACATTGTGAATTTCCCGTGATGTTTTGACTCATCAGTTGCTATATGTATTGCAAGTACATGTGCTGCAATTAGGACAATTTTGTGTCTAGGTGAAATTGATATTTCACACGCATTTTAACTGACCTTTCATTGATTGATTGTTTGTTTGTTTGTTTGAACAATAGTCACTCTGAATAGATCTAAAAATAAGTCTTGAGTCAGTTTTTAAAATCTTTGCCATCATTTGCTTTCAGAGAGACAAGCTTTGGGATGGCAGCTATACGAAAGAAACTAGTCATCGTTGGTGATGGAGCTTGTGGTAAAACATGCTTGCTAATCGTATTTAGTAAAGACCAGTTTCCCGAAGTATATGTACCAACAGTATTTGAGAATTATGTTGCAGATATAGAAGTTGATGGTAAACAGGTGAGTTTCCACTACTTTTATTTGATGGCTTGAAAAGGACAGTGCTTTTGCCAGTACTATTCATACAGGCTGTATTTCCAGAAAAGGGAAATGTCATGAAAGCTATGTGGAAGGCACTTTTAGTCGTGCTCAGGACATTATTGTCTGACAAAAGACAGTACGTAGATCAGAGTTAGAAATAGGTGCAGTTTGTACAGGAACACAAATTTCATCAGTTCATTGTCTTTGAAGTTGGTACACCCTTATTGCTTTGATGTAATTATTTAATTGAGCGCAAAGATAAGCCATTGCCTCAATATGCGTGTGGAAAGGGAAGTGAAAGTTAGAAACATGTGTTTCAAGAATTCAAATGAATGTTTATAAATCAGTTTGTTAATGACAATAAGTACTAGATTTTTGTATTGCAATGTAATACCCCAGTGCCCACAGATAGTGGCTTTTTAATCTTCCATTTCTCACATACTGGAAATTAATAACAGTATGATAGTAATTTCAAATGTGTACAAAGTTACTATATCACTACTATATACTACTACTACTATACTATGATGTAAATTTACTATACCCACCCACTCCCTCACTCACTGACTTGATGCATGTGTTGATTACAGGTTGAATTAGCGTTATGGGATACCGCAGGACAGGAGGACTATGACAGACTAAGGCCTCTCTCGTATCCAGACACAGATGTAATATTGATGTGCTTCTCAATTGACAGTCCCGATAGCTTAGAAAATATTCCAGAGAAGTGGACGCCAGAGGTAGGTCATTTTTTGTCAAGTGTAACTTTTTTTTTTGTCAAGTGTAGCTGTGAGATGACATCACCCAGATAGTTGGTATTCTTGGAGAATTCTAAAATTTGTCCATTCTTGGGTCTGTGCCCAATGTTGCCATAATGCAGTAAAGTTTACCAATGGTGTAGGTAAAGAAACAGTTCAAACTGAAAATGTTATTCAGCAATTAAAACAGATTAGTTTTCATGAATTGAGATGAAATGCATTATTGTCACACCCATCTAGTGTAAATGATTTTTGAGAGAGAAAATTACTGAGAGATTAAAATGATGAACAAATACATACAGACATGTTTACATAATGTTTCATTTTGAATTTTTGAAAGTTACATGGTTACTTAGTTATTTTTAATGATCAAATTTTAATGTCGAACATATACTGTTTACGACCAAACCAAAAAGACTGTAGAGTTTGAGTTAGGCAGCATGATGTGTTTTATGTTTCACATAGCGTTTGTTATGAATTACACAAATAAAATCCAGAAACTGATAGAACACATGCCATGTGAAATGGTACATTTCATTCACTGAACACCATTTTGTGTTTGAATCTTCATTGTTTCATCTGATAATGATGATTTGTGTTTGCCGTGAGGTCAAATGTATACTTTTATATGCTTGCGTGTTATTAGTTTCTATATTTTGTTTGATGTAAATTTGTAATTAAGAACCTTGTACAAAATGCAAAAAAAAAAACAAAAAAAAAACAGTGCTGCCAAATCTGAAATCGAAACTCTTGTCACTAGCCGTATCTTCGTGAAAATCTTGTTATTCTGTAATGTAGTCATGCAAACTCAGTAAGGTTTGATAACTGTACATTTGGCAAGGAAGATTTTGTCTTTAAATTATTGCAGTGTTCATTTGTTTTCAATTGAATGAATGAATGAATAAATAAATAAATAAATAATTAAAATGTTCACCAAGATGGGTGGGTCACACTATTTCCAGAAAAAAAAGTTTTGGAAATATTCCCAAAAATATTTTTTATGGATGTCTTGATTTAATGTGGTGCACATGCGTTAACTTTAATTATGGGATGTTTTCTTGTTTCTTTGCAGGTGAAACATTTTTGTCCAAATGTTCCCATTATTCTAGTTGGAAATAAGAAGGATTTAAGAAACGATGAAAACACACGGAAAGAATTAGCAAAGATGAAGCAGGAACCAGTGAAAACAGAAGAAGGACGTGCTATGGCAGATAAAATAGGTGCCTTTGGTTATTTGGAATGTTCAGCTAAAACCAAAGATGGAGTCCGAGAAGTGTTTGAAATGGCCACAAGAGCTGCACTACAAGTGAAGAAAAAGAAGCGAGGCAAATGTTTGATATTGTAGATGTAGCTAGAGATAGTGTCTTCTTTACAACTAGGCACACAATGTACTATAGAGAACTCTCACTGTCTTTGCTTTATATGTGTAGCTGTCATATGCACTTTTGTCAGACTATTGAAAAAAAACAGGAATTTGCACCGAGCAAGTGATGGTTTGCATTTTCCGCCAGCGACTTTGCATGTGGGACGACAAGCGATGCAAGAAAAAACACCCCCCTCCCCTCTCAATATAGCCAATTTATCCAGGAAAATGCAACCTTTATTTCTGAAATCTCACCTAATAGCTATCTGCTTGTTATTCAAGATTACCTAGTGTAGCAATATTGATGTAATTTTGTGACGAAGTGTCTGACAGTAGGTCTCTTTAGTATTTAATCAAATGTACTCGGAAAATTTTCTCACATATTACCATTATGAAGATTTAAAAAAAAACAGTGGTTTCTTTTTTTTTTGTATACCGATAGGCAAAGAAAATAATAATATGTGTAAAGTGTTTGTAAGTGGGCAGATTTTAGGGAATGAACGACACTGCATAGAGACATCAAGTGTACTGGCACTGATATATAAACGAAAACGTAGTGTTAGACTCGTGCCTAGGTGTAGAGTATGGTTTCAAGGCCTCAACTTGAGAACTAAGTTATTAATTCTGTATTTTCAAATCTTATTCTCAAAAGGAGAGAAGAAAAAAAAGAAGAAAAAAAAATCATTTTTGTTTTCCTTTCGACACATGAAAAACCAAACCGTTTCCCTGATGTATCATAACAAACCAACTGCCTGTTTCAGTTTGTGAACTGTCGCAAGAATTTTTGTGATTAGCATTTTTTGCGTTTTAGTGCTTTTATACTTTGTTGACCAATGGAAAAGAAAAGAAAACAAATTATTGTATAATAGCGAAGAAATTTTCCTGGTACACATTTTTGTCTTGATTTCTTCCCCACCACGTTGGGGCATGTATTTTATACCCTGTGGTTTAACAAGTATAGTAATTGAGTATTTAGTCCAGTTATCATGTCGCAATGTAGTTCAAACAAACTCTCTTTTGCATATACCGTAGATTGGTCACCAAAACATCTTGCTGTCTCAAGTTTTTTTTCAGAATAAACAGGAAAATGATCTTTTAACCAAGCTTAATTGTCTGTGTGTTGTGTATTATACATACGTGTACTTTATCATATACGACGTGGTTGGCCAGGATGGGTCACATGTCCTGTGGAAATTTGGTTTATGACCATGTGAGTAGTGCAGACAGGGCATTGTTACGTCAACTGGTGTATAATGTATGATGTGACAAGTGGATGGAGTAGGAAGTTTTGCTGTCTGTAATGTTGAATGGCTCATTATGGGAAACGTGATGTCCCTCACTTCATCGTGTTACATTGTAACAACATACAGTGTAGTCCTTCTTACTCAGACCCTTGCAGGAGGATTATTCCTCTTATCAGCACAGATTAGCTATGATTTATGTGTTAGTATTATTATACCAGTAATTGCAAATATTTCCACAATCCTCTCTCAGCTTGTGATGCTGGGGTTGAAATTCAAATTTCCTATTGCATGGCCCAGTTACAAGGCAGACCTTCCCGATTGACAGTAAAGCTTAAAACTACATGTATACAAGAATGGTTGAACCTACTACGTACACTACCACATTCAGTGCAACAGAACACAGGTGCTACACATGCATAGGCTAGGCATGATGTCTGAGTGTCTTGTGAAAGATATCTCCCACAGTGAAAGTGTTTTTGAAATGACATGTAGGAAGCCATTTCCATTTGTAACTGGTGCGGTGCAGAGGCATACAATATCAAAACTACACATACACATACACTTTTTCTCATGCACTTTTGAAAAAAAGTTTATTTTGCATATATATATAAAGGACAATTTCAGGTTTGTTGCATGATCCATTTAGAATTGAAAGCCATAGAATACTTGAATAATGGTCTTCAACATCTCGGTTATTGAGCAATTTTATTTCCAGTACGTATCACCAGGCCCTTGTCCTCAATTTACCCTTGTTATGTAAACATAAATATCTTTGCTCACCTGACGATGCTCTGTCCACATGGTGTTCTTCAAATTATAGAGACTGGGAAGAGTGGTAGCTGAGTTTTACGCAACCACATTGACTTTTCCGTTCAATTTAATATGATTTCCTCCCTTTTGAGTTGAGTTTTGTTGTCATCATCCAGTTTTTATGTTGTGTTCAGGGAGTGATCAGTTTTCACACACAGGGGAGAGTGGCAGCAAATCAGGGTCACCTAGACTAAGTGTTTGTGTGTGTATGTATATATGTGTGTGTGTGTGTGTGTGTGTGTGTGTGCATTACAGAAGCATGATTATTACCTGCCTTGCCATTATATATAGGTAAATGTTTTTGTGCAGTTGCAAGAAATTTGGCTATATACAAGATGAAAACCTTTCCTGAGGTTTATTTGGTTCAAAGAGCCATAAATCAGTGTCAAAAGTAAGAGACCCCCCCCCCCCCCCCCCCTGTAAAGCTATGAACCCCCATCTTTGATTTCATAGAAATGGTCCCGGATTTGCCTCAGCCGTGAAAACTGATCACTCACATCCAACAAAACCATGAATAATGATATTCCTACCGTTGGGGGCGCTATATTTACCACTACTGGGCAGGGAACGCCAAAGGCTATCTAAACATGCATGCCATAAAACAGAAATGTGATAGCAGTGTCATAGGAACATGCTGAACACTATATACATGTACTATGACTTCTGTGAACATTTTGGAGTAGATTTTCCCTTTTTACTCTCAAATTTGAGAAAATCTTTATAAAGTATGTAATAGGTACACATATTTTATTGACCCCATGTTCATGATGTTTTAGGGACGTCTAATATCCATGTGTTGTCTCAAAAGGTGTAGTTAATTTTGTTATTGTTAATGTTTGAAAAGAGATGATGACTTTCTCTTCCTTGCCACACACCCCCATCACTTTCTTTGCAATGTACTCCTCCAGGTGAAAGTATAACCACCATGCAATCCCTATTGGCAAATGCTACTAATTACTTATCTATTCACAATAGCATCAAATTGATTATTTCAGTTGTGCTGCAACACCATCGGCACTATTTTTCAGGAATCTCTCCCCGAAGTCACTCATTCAAAACAATTACTCATTATCTATCTACCTCTCAGAAAAACACCCAGACACTTTACAACTTAGTGATCAATTTGGCCCATAAATGATTTAATTCATTTTTCAATATGCAAAAGAGGCGATCCAATATCCAATAAAGTTCCATGCATTGCCTCATTACATGTACAATTCCTTATGAGATAATTAGATTGATAATGAAATGAAAGGAATCCATTCCTTGCATCCAATACTACCTATAAAACAAAAGTTGAATTTTTCTAGCTCCTAAATACTTGTAAACATTTTGATGCTAAGAACCAACACCAAGCTCTGTACATAAATTTACATTATTACATTTTCATATTTGATTACAAAATGGATACCATCACAATCACAGATATGTTCTAGGAATGTATTATTTACAAGTTTTACTTGAGAAATAACTTTGTTACCTCAACCTCTTTAATTTTCTAGTTGTGTAATTTTTTTATCTGTTGAATTTTTGTTGTTGAAAAATTCAAATCTTGAACGAAATTTAGAAATGTCCCAAAAGTATACCGAACATTTTTCAACTACACCATCATATATAATCATATGTATTTTATAACCAATAGAGTCAGCATACATCAATAACTCCAAAACTTACTTTGGGAATTTTACAACCAACAGAAAACACAGAACACATTTATTTTGCTCTGATGCAAAAAATGTGGCGTGTTAAAAAATCTAAAATAATAACAGGTGGTTATTTCTATAAACACATTACCGTCACTCTCTCCTTAGCTGTAGACATCAAAATACTGAAATGGAAGTGCGCTTGACTGGTAAAGAGAAGCAGTGAGTATAGCCTGCATGATCCAGGCATTTCTTCTGCTTATGTAATATGCTCTCTCGCTCTGGGTTACTGAGTGTGATTACATAAGTGGACTAATGGCTGAACCTTTCAGACTACAGTGAGTAGTAGTATCGTTGTTACTAGTTACAACAATCTATTAAGTGAAACAACAGTCTAGATCATCAAGGAACACCTACTTTACAGTAATATAATACAGGTACATCAAACTACAAGAGAAAGCGTTTTCAAAGATGTCTATAACTTAAACATGGCATGGCCTTCATTTTCTCTTGGTAGCTACACTTTGAAAGACAATAGTTGTATTTCAAATATCTATTGGCTCTTTAAGATCTGTTCCTGGTAATTTTAATTAAAAATAGTTGGGCATATCTTTATATCTTGTTTGACCTGTAGCAACCGTTGGAGAGAGTTGATTGGAATCTCTATAATAGTGCTACTACCATCATTATCACGCTAAAAGGCAAACTAAGATAGATACAAACTGAACTATTACTGTTGCTATTGTGGGTTTTAGCAGTTGCCTTGGTTTAATGTGGATAATATCACCTTGTAAATATGTTACCACTTAAGGAAAAATTGTCACCAGAGACAACACCCTACTAAGAGTGTAATTTAACACACATCAACATCCAGTGACAGCTTATATCAACAACAATAGTTCTAGTCTGTACCTTAGTTTGCTAATACGGTAGCTTGATTTCCATAGTAGTAACTCGAAAATCATTTGCAATGAATATTTCAGCTCCACATTAATTCAAAGGGTCTGTTCTGACTTCTTTAAATAAATACATAACTATGTACTGTGTGTGTCAATCAATCTATACAAGGAATTGAAAAAAATCCATCCCACTTGTCATATTATATCTATATATTATAATATTATTATCAAGTTGAAACATGTTTGTGTTTTCTAAACATTACCTATATGGGCCAAACGTAGCATCATGATTTCATGACAAATATGTACAAAAATATTACAACTGAGTACCAATGTATATATTATCATCCCAGGCTAAGAACTACACATTTGTACCACAATATGACCTTTGACCTCGAAGTAACTACGGGGTAGAGAAATACATAGCTCCAAGTGATTATCTCTTTTCCCATGTTATAAGGTCACTGTCACTGTGATAATTCAATTTTTTTCTTCAAAAAAACTTACTGTGTGTTTTAAATTTGTAAAACACTTCTTCAATATGCATGGCGGTGCTGCATCCTCCCCCAACCCCCTTCTATATCTAAACATCAGATTTGAAATATTGCACAGATCTATATGTGAAAGACAAGTCATGATGTGGTGCATGCTTATGTTCTGAGAGATGTGTCTGCAGTGGCTAAAAAAAAGACATGACATCACTTCTTAATTAAATTTAGACAAATAATTAGAGTGCTTTATAGAGCATGCTCACTAAAAAGTGTGTACGCATTGGCTAATGTCGACCACACATTTTATTCTGTATTTGAATTTTGACGAATCAACTGAATTCAAGTTAAAGCATGCCACTGTCTGCTTGCATAATAACATAAAGTATAAAACTTTGAGTTGTGACTCACCACTATTAAAACTGGTACATAGATCTATTACACAGGAAGCATTTTCATTGGCAACAATATAGATAATGATATTATTTCTACACAATACGATGCGTAATTGTCAATGTTCAAGTTTGTTCCTTTATGCAGCCCAATACAGTGATATTTGTTCAAACCAATGAATGATGCCACGCCCTAGAAAAGACTCTTACCCTGTCAAAGCTGGATTCCATTCTCAGCTTGATTTCAATACCCTAGTGTCTGATGCATATACCATCTCTTGGCAAAACACTTCTTAATATTAATGGGCATTGGTGTAGATTATAGCAGATACCAAGCAAAAAAAATCATTTTTCAACATTTTATAAACCAACTACTTTTAATAATTCTACACTTACTTGTACAGTATTTCTTCACTGTATTTTTAAATATGCCCCATAAACGTATTAGAAATCTATTAACTGATGATTTGCATGTAAAGCTATAAAACATCTGATTCAGTATGTGTCCATTTCAGTCAACCACCACAACATAAATATTTCATAGTAGAAATGAGATTAATTCTCTGTAACTGTCTTCATTAGACAATATTTGAAATTATACAGAATTATTGTACATTACTGAGTGTCAATTCAGACTACATCTTAGCTTACGACCTGTGTCAATTGCAGAGTACATCTTTAAGATATGGCCTGTGCGAAATGGCACATCTTACCAATGAATTGTGTGGCCTCTGTCAATTTCAGAGATCAAAAATCATAATGTATGACAAGGTGGCAATATCAGACATGATATTGGTATGTCTTAACATGTGGCCTGTGTCAATATCAGACATGGTATGTCTTAACATGTGGCCTGTGTCAATATCAGACATGGTAAGTCTTAACATGTGGCCTGTGTCAATATCAGACATGGTATGTCTTAACATGTGGCCTGTGTCAATATCAGACATGGTATGTCTTAACATGTGGCCTGTGTCAATATCAGACATGGTATGTCTTAACATGTGGCCTGTGTCAATATCAGACATGGTATGTCTTAACATGTGGCCTGTGTCAATATCAGACATGGTAAGTCTTAACATGTGGCCTGTGTCAATATCAGACATGGTATGTCTTAACATGTGGCCTGTGTCAATATCAGACATGGTAAGTCTTAACATGTGGCCTGTGTCAATATCAGACATGGTAAGTCTTAACATGTGGCCTGTGTCAATTTCAGACATGACACACCATATACACTGGAACATCTGGCCTGTTTTAATTTCCAAAGACACAGAAATCAAGACTGACTTGCATTCCTATGTCTCATATATGTAAGATGGTGCAAGGTATTTTCAGTTGTGCAACTTTACAGAGTGCCTGTACCAACAGTACATCAAATACATACTTACAAGACACCCTATAGACTCAATAAGAAGTCATGTCACAATAATTCCACGTCTGAAAGTTGATATATTCCTAGCATCATGCATAGAAATGATGGCATACAGTCTCACAATTTATGGGTTTGTATTTCACAATTGATGGCTTTGTATTTTACAAACAACTCTTGGAATGAAAAAATGTTGGTTGGTCTTCAATACTCCAAATGTTTGAACTATAGAAAAAATGTACAAAAATGATGATCTTGAATTATTTGGTGTGGTTATGATGAGTTCTGTATGGCAGTGGGTGGTACAGCTAACAGGTCTTGGTAGTGTTGTAGCACCTCTTTTAAAGCCTTGCACACCTGTGAGGAAGTACAAGTGGTACAGTCCACAAGGAAAGGGTATAGAGATATCACCTGCCTCCACGTCTCGTAGTCCACTGAAAATAGTCAATAGATACAATGTCAGATTTGATACTACCGTACTATTATAGTATATTGGGTGTACACAAGTCAATTAAATCAATGGAATATGAATATCATCTGTGTTGGTAAACCATAGTATTCAATTTAACTTTTGTTCTGAAAACAACTTGAAAATGTTACCTGAAATTTTTGACTGCACACTTCAGTCTTTGTCAACAGATTATTAGGCTCACATGTCCATAACGTCATGTGTACTGAATAGTGGGTCTGGTCTGTTGACAAAGACTGAAGTGTGCAGTAGAAAATTTCAGGTAAAATTTTCAAGTTGTGTTTGGAACAAAAGTTAAATTGAATACTATTAAACATCAAATTGTTTTTCATCTCTTCCTAATACCTGAATATGACTTGCATAAACATTCTTCTGAAATTGTGTTAGCACAGAGCAATGTAAAATGATACCATTGCATCACACTGTAAACACACATCAACATGAAATAATTATGTTGACACCGGGATACACTGTTTCAACTTACATACAACTGTGCTCTCAGGAGCTGGGTAGGGTGAGTGGGTTTTACTGAACAGCTAGAAAGAATTCAGACTTCACACTCCAATTTCTGGCAAAAAACTGCCACTTGATCATGTGACCGAATCAGTCCATGACATCATGAATAATAATGAGCTCATTATAGTATGAGCTAGGTTTATATTACTCTTAATTAGGAGCATTAAGAATACAGTGGTTTCAGAAAGTGTTTTATTACGATACAATGCATCAAATATGGTAAATAAGAAACTGAGAACTTCAACATACTTTGGTATCAGTTTGAACTGAAGTGACCACACCCAACTTTCAATTCATCAGAACAGTGACAATAAATGGCTGACCATCATATTATGGGACAAGTTTAAACCACTGTTTACATTTTAATTAATATGCAAAATTCCCCAAATCATAGCAATCACTATTTTGATTTAAGTAACAAGTAACATTGAACTGTCATGATGAAACAAAACACAAATTACTAGATAATATATTTGATCTTGGATCATTACTTTTGTTGACAAGTCTCTACATGTACGTTTGTAGTAATCCAACGATTTTCCTGGCAAAATTGGATTTTCCTGGCAAAATTGGAGTAATAGAGAAATTAATGCGGTGTACATACCATTTCCAGGTCTGGATTTTTTCAAGGATTCCAGTAACGTACCAACAGCTTTCAACACAAATGCAATCTCAGACATGCGTGGCCTACAGCACAATAAAAATGAAATTTGTAATGTATTGATAAAGCTGCACATCTGTTGTTGTCACAATAGTATTTACTGTCAGACATGTAATCCAATAGTCTAAACTGGATTTTCATTTTGTCTTTTATCTATTTATTTTTTTAGTTGTTGAAGGGCACTTCATCTTTATCTTTCTGGAATACACAGTCTATTGACAATCTACATATTAGTAGAAAATGTTTACAATTAGATGTTATTTATTCCCCAATATTTTTCTTCGTTCAGCCAAGGAAAAAGCGAGTGACCTAAGGGGCCTTTGTCACTAAGAGTCGCTAGTATTAGATGAGTAGTGACAACTGTTAGATCACAAGGATTTTCTGGCTGAATGACGAAAAATATTGGAGAACAACGATTCATTAATTCATCCATCCATCCATCCATCTATCCATCCATCCACAATTTTGTCCATCTATCTGATCAAACACTTATCCATCGTGAACTACATAACTTTGAAAGTATACCTTGGAAGAGGACATTTGCCACTAAGTTTTTCATCTTCTACATATTTCTTGAGTACTTCTTGACATCGCGTCAACAAAGCTGACAAAGCCATTTTAGTTAGACTGCCCTCATTGGTGACTACACTTTTAGTGATGAATGAAAATTGCAACAAGGTCTCAAAACAGGCTTTGGCAAAGTCTTCTCGTAGTTGACGCCCTGTGTCTGTATCTAAAAATAAAATATTCATGGAAACATACGATGATACAGTAAATTTTTTTTGCTTCATGCATTAATTCTGTAGATTTGAGTAATTAATAATACACTTTTTCTGGTATTGGTGATGATAAGAAGGTGGCCATATTTCAATAGAAGTCATTGTTCTGTAGATTCTTGAAACATGAGCAAAATATTTTCCATAGTCTAGTACATACCTGTAAATGATGTGGTTGATGTAGAATGTATAGAGCCTCTGTTTAGCATGGACATTATCAATGCCATGAATGGTTGGGGTATGTTAGAAGGATATGGTAGTACTTCTTCTCGTAGTAATTGCACAACTTCAATGTCTATGGCTTCGTGTTCTTGGAACTCGTCAATTGATAAGGTGGATGGAGTACTACTGGAAGGCAGAAAAAAATATATCAGGTAAGGTCAATTTGCTGTGATTTTTTTTTATCATCCAAGGTCATACTTCACAATTCTACAATATGTGGTCAATCTATGAGTTTTTCAGGTTTTAATTTAAGGAGTGCTGCATATGTGAAGTCATGATAGTTAAAAGGGTAGAGGGGCTGGCTAAGTTTGTCATCTACACATTACTGGTTCAATCCTTGCTGCTACCATTTGCTTCTGAATGGCTTGAAACCTTCAGTAAGAGCTGAATCACTGTTTTGCCTGAGTCAACTCAGCAATGTATAAATTGGGACCTAGTAGGACAGAGGTTGCCATGTGAAGGATTTCATTGCGTATCTTTAGTGGCAGTACAATTGCTGAAGGAGTTGGGGATGTATAAAGGGTTGTACCATGCCAAGTCTGTGATGGGGGCATTCCTTGTACACCACTTTGAGTACTATTTCAATTGTAGGAATTTCAAGGCACCCATTATCATGTATGCATGTCGACACAGTTCTCACGGTTGTATCATTCACTGTTTATGCTAAACAAGTTGTTACCAACACTCTTTTAAACTTGTAGGTTATACTATGGCTACGGCAGCAAACATCAACATATAGTATCCATTCAACTTGTGTCTTTTTACTCTAACTGGTTCTGGTTCTGACAGCCCTTTATACACCACTAAGTCTATTTTTTTTCCTTAAACTTCTTACATGACTTACTTTTGTGAGAATAGAAAGTGCTCCAAGGCTGTAGCTAGTTCTGACCACATACCCATGAAGGAAGAGTCTGATACATGTTGTCTTGCTACTGGTAATGCAATATGTAACATTTCAAGCAGTGCAGCAATAGACAATTTCCAGGTACTCTGTGATGGACAGCCATATTTCATTCCTAGTGGTGTCTGTAGTGTCTGGTGATAAACAACACAACATATGCCATTATTAACTTAACTTAACTTTGTTTAGTATGCCTTTTACTTCACCAACTTCAATATTTGGTAAAATTCTGACAATCTTTGAGAAAAATGTTCAAGGTGAAACTGAAACCTGGCATTATAACTAATGTGTAGTGTGAGCTGTCATCGTGGACAAACTTCGGAAGTAAACAATATTCTAACAGACTCTTCTCTCAACCCTCAATGTTGAATCCAACAGCTGGTATATCCTACAGCAAGTACAGCGTACACGTATATTTCATCTCCAACAGACAAAATCGACCATTTTCTAAATTATAATTTATCTTGTTCAATATTTCTCTTCTTAACCGTAGCTATATTCACTATATCAATGCATACTAGTGTATTTTAAGTGTTTGACTTTATTTCACTTGACTGTGCCTTCTATTTTTTGGTTTTATGTTGTGTTTTGTGCATGAACTGTCATTTTAACACCCCCCCCCCCCCTCATGTTGCTGATGAGACATTGTCATGGTTACATACTGAACACTAAATAGTAAGTAATGGCATCTAAACTTTGCATACAGTTGTACCATGCGTAATCTTTGTATGATTGGTTGTGGTCCTTTATTGAAAGAAATAATCATTATTTATAGATATTACTTAGTTCTAAAGAGTAATCTAGACAATTTCATACTCATCTGCATGCACTATGGTCTCTTCTCTTTATCTCTCTGCCCTCATCTTCACTAGTTCTATTTCATTTTCTCCATTGAAACGATAGAGGATTCACTGATGCTTAGGTAACAGCAAATCAATGCATTTACCTTGGAATGACTACAACAAACTCACCTTGATAATGTTTTGTAAGACATGTTCTTCTACCACAGATTTGTAAGTGGCTGTAGTCTTGTAGAGTTCCACTACCATATGAAGTGACTTCTCAGCAAATGGCACATAGTTCATTGCTATCCACTCAGGCTGTTGAATCAAGTAGTTGTTTTAAGTAATGAGATATTTGTTCTACTTGTCCAACTAATTTCACCCCCAAGTGCAACTGTTGCAATCACATGATTGTCACATGACTCAAATCTGAGTCACATGACAGTCACATTGTATAGCTGTACATCTACATGTGTATTACCATCAGGTAGAAAACACCATTAATTACCCAAACCTTCCTGTGATTTTAACATGAAACTGGTTAGTAGTAACACAGGAGGCCATAGTGATGTGAGGGTACAGTGTAACTGTGCTGTGTATCAATGTGCAATATAAAAGTGTGTATTCAGGGACTGACAAAGAGACATTAAGTTGTATTAGTAGCTTCTATACAGATGGACAGCTTTTACACAATATTCTGAGGTGCATGAGATAACTGATCTTGGGAGAACAACTTAAACTTTTGGATTCAGCTTGGAAATTTCTCACATAAAATTCTGGATTTTGAACTAGCAGCTAGATTGTGTGGTACTTTCACACTGGGTCTCCAATACCAGTTATATTGCAACAGAGAGTTGATGTTATGGTGGAAAGGGTATCCAAAGTTTTCAACCTTGTAAATGAAAGGGTTAACTGAAAGTGCAACAGTGCCATCACATGACTGAGTAAGGTAGAGGACACATCTCAGAGCCATGTCATATATGATTACCCCTAAAATGAACGCAGCAACAAATATTACATTCACAACATGAATTAGGAAGTGTCACTTTTAACAATTAGGGAAGGAGTTGAAGGAGACAGTGCCCCCACATCAACTATTGTGTGATAGCTGGGTAAACAGTCACATGATTACAAGGATGTAGTTGAAGGAGACAGTGCCACCACATCAACTATTGTGTGATAGCTGGGTAAACAGTCACATGATTACAAGGATGTAGTTGAAGGAGACAGTGCTACCAGTGACCACATCAAATGTTGGTTAGCTAGGTAGACTTACATGATAGTCACACTATCTACACCCAACCACAGGGTAGTTAACTATTGGTTAGTTGGGTAGTCAAATGACAGTCACACGGTGTACAGGGTAGTGCTACCATTAACTATTGGCTAGTTGGGTAGTCACATGACAGTCACATGGTGTACAAGACAATGCTACTACATAAACTATTGAACAGTTGGGTTAGTCAGATGACTATCACATGATTACAGCCAGATAGCTGGCAATACGCCGTATTCCGGTTATCGAAGAAGCCCCGAAAAGATAAAAGATATGATAGTTTGGCCACTAGGGGCGCTGTTTTAGAACCGGAAGTGAGGGCCAGAATTGTAGAGCATTATTGCAAAGCATAGAGTCTATAGGCATCGTAACCACTGACTAAAGATTTTCTGTCATTCCCCGTAACTTTACGCTATAATATTGCATTATCGCCCATCAAATAACGAAATAGCAAATTAACCTCTTGTTCTCCTAATATTTCGCGTAAGTTTGGCTCTGCAATTCGACCGTGAGGAAAACCCAAAAGTAGCAACATTTTGAAACGGGTAGTACACTGACATCTCACTCACGTTTTCAGTGTGACCTCGTCCATTTGCGTTACCGTTGGAGAAATTGTAGCGATTGCTTCCAGTCAAACATCGGAACGGAAAAAGGTACAAAAACAGAGGAAAGAATCCTCAAAATCACAATATACGCTACAGTTATTGCAGCTTGTATAAAACCAATCTGATTAAAATCCGATGTAGATGTCGGCTAATCGTTCATTGCTATTTTACTTTCGTTATTGTGCCTGAATTGACCTTCGTGGTACATGTTTGATCGCCTCCTCTACCGATCAGGACAAAAACGTAAACATGTACCACGAAGGTCAATTCAGGCAAAATAACGAAGGTAAAATAGCAATGAACGATCAGCCGACATCTACATCGGATTTTAATCAGATCGGTATAAGACATGGTATGAGGTTTTTTATACACTGATGGTCCTGAATGAAGAATAGCAAGCTAACCAAAGTGTGATAGTAAAGATGAGTATATCAATACAAATATGTTTATGCCAACTTATACTAACCAGTACATGAAATGTTTTTTTCCGGACAAAGTTTTATGATTTCACCCGTGGTGCTACACCACTGTTCTAATAAACAAGAAAGGCCTAAGTATGCGGCGACATCAGTTACAATATAAACATGTGGCTTGGTAATTGTCGACCGAACTCTCAATATTGCAATGACTGTAGCTGGAAGCTGTTCAATCTGATTAAAATCCGATGTAGATGTCGGCTAATCGTTCATTGCTATTTTACCTTCGTTATTTTGCCTGATATTATTTTTCTTGGTACATGTTTACATTTTTTAGCCTGATCGTAGAGGAGGTGATCAGGCAAGCTAAAAAATGTAAACATGTACCAAGAAGGTCAATTCAGGCAAAATAACGAAGGTAAAATAGCAATGAACGATCAGCCAACATCTACATCGGATTTTAATCAGATTGGAAGCTGTTGTCAGATTTGTAATTTTCTAATCGTTCTTTTGTCAAGCAACAGACACCAGTAAGGTAAAGAAATATGTTTATCATGTCTACATCGGGTATATTTCGAAGGTCCTCCGTCCAACTTTCAATGTTTCCGCTGTCGATTAGTTCTATCTTTTGATGCTTGACATCCACTATTCGTCTCCTCTTCCGTTCTCTCAGAAAATTATCATTTTCTAGTGTTTCAAGACCAAGGTTGACAGCATTTCTGGCGATATCTAGTAGATTTAGAAGTAGTAATTTTCCACTCTTTTATGAATGCAGGGAGTTCTTTTACGCCCATTTTGTTGACAGCTTCATACATCGCCATACTATTAGATGCCATGACGAAAATTCTGGCCCTCACTTTGTCAGATATGGTGCGCCCTCTCGCGATACTTTCCTGCGAAACAACCGGAAGTTCGATAACCGGAATACGCCGTATTAATGCTTCTACAACTATAGGTTACACTACGATCACATGACAGTCACATGATTACAGCCACAACACAATACTATCACAACAACAATAACTGGTTACTTAGATCTCATTATTACAGCCAGGAGAGTGCTATCACGGGAAATATTGGTTAGTTAGGTTAGTCACATGACAGCCACACTTAACTGATTAACTATTGGTTGGCCAAGCTAGCATCACATGACAGTCACATGACTACAACCACAAGCCCATTAACTATTGGTTGGCCAAGCAGGCATCACATGACAGTCACATGACTACAACCGCAAAACATGCGCAAAACTACTGGTTTAGCTAAGTTATGATTACATCTACAGTTACTACACAGAACACTGCACTACATTACACGATAACACAGTCATTACTTAATTACATCTAGCACATACCTGTGTACTATCACTAAACCTAAAATTAGCCCACCTTTCCTATAATGGTGTGATATAAAATTGGAAAGTTATTATCATGGAACATATTAACATAACATAACATAACATAACATGCAACGTATCATGAGATTTGTTAATGCCTTCTGTTAACCATAATGTTAAATATTGAAGATATTATGTAATGTGTACTCGTAAAACGGTATCTTCCATTTTTATTAGACGTCTCTACTCTATGATTTTAACACATTTTGGAAGATTTCTTTTTTGATGGTTTGCATGCAAGTGTCAACATTTACTGCAATGAGCGAAGTCTAGGAAAAAACTTGGATATCTCAGTACACACACTGAACACCTATAAATTGTTAACTATTCATAGTATTAATACATACAGCAATATGTTACCACTCTGTAGTGTAGTAAATGTTAACACATTACATACACCACAATTCAAGCAATAAATCAACACATTTAGTTACACAATCAATCCTTCAAAGAATTACAATAAACAAGAGCAATCAATCATATTATGATGAGTTGCATATTTCATGAGTACATACAGTTGGCTATGTTTACAGCATTGCATACAAATCCATGACTACATACACTAAGGACATGGTATCCAAAGATTGCCATGCTATACAATTCTCTGTTATCAGGTCTGTTAATACCATTCTGTTACCAGGCTCTATGTATTTATAGGGACATTCTGCATACATTTCACTAGTTAAGAGCCATACATTTGATAGAAAAAATATGTCAGGCGGGTATATTCTGACTTGGTCAAATTCTAACCAGAGTATTTATGATGGTTGAATTTGATATTGGTGGTATCATTTTAGACAAACAAAAGACAGAAACTAGTAATATTGTGAGATGTTGGCATTACATGTAATCTATCACAAAACTGAGAGTGACTCAGTCATATTTTTTTACAAGTACAGCAATATGTTGGCTATAAACACAATCAAAATTCTTGAACTCAAAGAACATTCCTGCCTGAAAATACTGATCATGTTATTGAAAGATTTTAGTAAGGTTAGGAATAGCTTCATTCTTCTCTATTGATAATAACTGTTTGACAGAGTAACAAAACTGACCTGTATGCAGAAGACATGGAACTGAACTATAAAATGGGGGATGACTGCTGGCAAATTTAAACTATTGCTTAACTCAAACAATGCTATGATTCTCAAGGTATGACATGCATATTTTGAATAAAATAGACTCACCTGTTTGTTCATAGTGGCTGGGTTGATGAGTTTTGTTTCTATCTTGCCATAATTTGGTGGATGACATGCAAAACTTACGAAGATTAACAGTTGATTAAATACCAGTGGATACATACACTTCACACTATCAGGACCCTCACCAATAGCCTGTTTGAAAGAAAACAGTTCAGTCATCAGAAATGTTTCAGAATTGCCTATTCTTGCAAATGAATTTTTTTTTCATTCTCATGGATCAAGTACCTCTGACGGTGTGGATGTGGGGTGGGAGGGTTTGTTATCATTACCACAGGGGAGGGGGGTGGGGGGGGGGGGGGAGAGAAACCATGGATAATATTGAAGTCATGTGATGTTTTATCTTTTGCCTGAATATCACTCCCATACCTTACAACTAATACAAGTGTAAAATATCCCTATGCATACTGTATTTCCTACCAGCAATTTTATGTGAAAATGGAATGTTATTGATAAGGCCAAAAATAAGATGGGGTTGGTCAGATGTGAAATGTACAGTTTTGAGATCACTTCTGATTTGATATGGATTCCTAACATGACATATGCCACATACTGTACTTTTGGCTGTAAACTTGAAGACATAATTCAATAAAGACTTTCTTTCTCTGTCTGTCTGTCTGTCTGTCTGTCTGTCTGTCTGTCTGTCTGTCTGTCTGTCTGTCTGTCTGTCTGTCTGTCTGTCTGTCCGTCCGTCCGTCCGTCCATCCATCCGTCCATCCGTCCGTCTGTCTGTCTGTCTGTCTGTGTCTTCCCATCTGTCTAAAGTGGATGCGCTGTTTGTCTGTATATCTTTCTTTATTTCTCTAGTTATCAGTCTGCCATCTCCCTCGTATGTTACTGGTGGTTATCAAAGTATGACAAGTTGTTTACTTTTCAAACTGATAAACTAGAAAAGGTCACATTACCTTTTGAATGACATCAATGGCTGTCAGTACTGCATCTTGCAGCGACGTAATTTCATTGTCGGCAAACGATGGCACCAGGAATGGTGATGACTCATTACTAACAGGAACAGAGACTGCACTACGTAGCACTATACATAACTTTTGAAGATCGGCGGACACAAATCTGGGTTTGATATGTTCAAATAGAGGTGGGAAGATCTGAATTAAGGCAGTGAGGAATGCTTGAGATGGAAGTGATTGCACTTTGTTAGAGTCTGGTGGAGAGGCGGACTGTATTCCAATGCTGTGCCATACACGCCATGCATTAGACCATAAAGCAATGTCATCTACACTACTATGTACAGACAGGTCAGTTTTAGAACTGCCTGATTTCGGCCTTCCAATTGATTCTACACTGGATGATGATGCCACAGCACCATCAGACACTTCTTTTGGATCTCCTTTCTTGGCTTGAGTTTGAATCTCCAGGATTTCCTGAAAACTTTTCAGAGCAGCTAGGGATACCTCAGAACTGCTGCTTAAAGCTGCTGACTCGATGTACTCTAACAGCAAGGCCCAGGCACGGGGATAGTCACCTGTAGAAAATAACAGAACTCATAGTTAGTCATATAAAACTCATAGTTAGTCATATAAAACTCATGATCAATAATATTAAACCCATAATTAGTATTATTAAACTCATAATGTATAATATTAAACTCATAATGTATAATATAAAACTCATAATCAGTAATATTAAACTCATACCTAGTCATATAAAACTCATGATCAAGAATATTAAACCCTTAATCTATAATATAAAACTCACAATCAAGAATATTTAACTGATAATCAATTCATATTAAACTCATAATTAGTCATATAAAACTGATAATCAGTAATATTTAACTCATAGTTAGTAATTTATTAAACTCATAATCAGTAAATATAAAATAATAATTATAACAAATTTGAAAAGCTTCGACCTTAATTCTGTACATAAAATAGATATTGCGTAACTAGGTAATTTCCAACACAAATGTACAAAATGTTCATGCACTTATTTTTCTAAGCCCAATACTTGTACAAGCATCTTAGCTCTACAAATAAAGTCACTTCACAGTGATTGAAAAACAGTTCAGACACTTCACTGGCACCAAATGAAGAATTCCTCTAAACAAGAGAGTTGCAATGTACTTACAGCTAAGTCACTTTTCTAAGTTAATGTACTCATTCACACCTAGGTAAATATATCTGCCAGTATTAAAGATTGACTCCTATATCTGACATTGGCCTTTAAAAAGTACACATTTACCTCTTTACTAGCTGCTAACCTCTTCCTGTCTACATTAATGCATATACTGAAGAGCTTACCGAGATGTTTGAGAGCCTGTCGCCATGTATTAAAGACTCTAGCAACTCCAGCAAGTGTTAAAACTCTGGTCTCAGCCCACTGTTTCTCTGCTGTATCCCTGGAATGATGAATTAATATATTGCCACCAGCCATTTCAGTCTTATCTGTGGATGCATCACCTGAACACTTCTGAACTTTGTCTAGAACTGGAAACAGAACCTGGAACACAATCATGACAGCAATGTCAGGGGTCAGTGAACTTTACTACAACTCTAATATTAATAATCAAAGGTTATGCTGTGAAAGTGTACAAAGTGACCTATGTACATAACTATTGTTTGGGAATTCTGATGAGCTTAAAATTACCTTTATTAATTTTGTAGTGTCCAGAACATTACCCTGTATTGGAAATTCTGATGATTTTAATTTTTTTCATATTTTAGTGTCCATAACAGTTCACACCACCCTGCTAACTCGTGGAGATTTGAGTTATACCCTTGTCAAATTGCTGGTGATGGCATCCATATAAAACTAGTTATACATTGTGTTATACTTCTAACACTTACAGAAAGTCAAATTGGATGCTTGTGATAGTAATGACAATAAATGTGTTTATTAACAGTAACAAGAACTAAACTCAAAATATGATCAAGGCCAAGATCAGTGATGTGTATTCAGCTTGAATGATGTTTCTCTTTTGTTGTACTCATGACATTAATTTTTAAAGCTTACAATCCAAAATAACTGAAAGTGGTAAGGATTGAACCAAAATGTGTAGAAAACAAACCAGCATACCCTCTGAACATTTGAACAATCATGAGTCCACAAAACATTAGCTCAATCAAAGCCGCATCTACAATATAGACTGGGGGTCACGACTTTTATAAAATAAGCTCCAATATGACAAGCTGTTCACATTCTATTTATGGCTCCTGTGACCTCTTTGCTAAAGGTCATTCACTCTAATCATGCATTACTCTGTGTATTACAATTTACAGCCATGAATTTATTTCTCTGTCGAGGTGATGTTGTCTTGTGTACAAAAAGTTTATTTTATGCTGTCTTCCAGGCAGAATATACTCCAAGTCAGAATTAATACATCAGATACTTTGTATTTGGATAATTGATAGAGGAGAACAACACAGTTATGGGTATGGCAGGTAGGACAAAGTATAGGAACCAAATTTGTCTAACAAATACAATAAATATGGTTGTCATTTGGTCATACTTGATACTGCTGTGAAACAAAAAGTCCCCTATTTCATGCAAACCGGGCACAAAGGTGACATACACAAGTCCGCTATTTCATAGAAATCAGGCACAAAGGTGACATACACATGTTCCCTATAATATGTCAATACAGATGCAACCCAATGTGATGTGTGGTATTCAAACTTATCACATTGTGAGAGTGTAAATGAAGTTTTTATCAATACCAATACTATCATTTTTTCATTACAAGTGGAAAGAAGGTACAGTAAAATCTATCTAAGTTCCAAACACACCTACTCAGGAATTTCTAACCAGTTTGGCAGACTGTCTTGATAATTTATGTATAAGTAACAAGAAATGTGTCTTATTAGGCGATTTCAACATTGATGCAGATAGCAACAACAGTGTGTTCACTGATTACATCGCAACTCTCAATGAAAATAATTTTTACCAAGTTTTAGATACACCGACCAGGGTAACTGCTGACACCGCTACATTAATTGACCATTGCCATGTAAATTTTCGTGATTATTTCATTGAAGCTGGCACTATTCAAATTGATATAAGCGATCACTATCCCATTTTTGCTATTTTCAAGGACTTACGTCATGTATTCAATACCAAAACAGCTGATTACAAGTACGACTTTTCCTCTTTTAATTCAGCCTCGTTTAGAGCTGACATGGCCAATATTTCCTGGAACGATGTTTACAATTCAAATGATCCAAATGTTGCATACAATACTTTTTATAATTTGTTTCATGATACGGCAATTAAACATGTACCAATTAAACGCGTTTCAAGGCCTCGAAAGCGTTTACGGAAACCTTGGCTGACAAAAGGTCTCCTAGTTTCAATTAAAAACAAACAAAAAATGTTTTCTAAAACAAAACGACACTGTGCAAACTCTTCAATTCACCATCAATATAAATTATATCGCAACCTGCTGACAAAATTGTTGAGGTGAGCCAAACGAAAGTACTTTTGTGATAAGCTGTCTTTGTCTGTTGGAAATGTTCGTAAGAAGTGGCTGACTATCAATGAAATACTGAACAAGAATTCTAAAAATAATGCTCCACAAAAACTAAAAGATGATAAAAATCCTGGTAATTTTGTTACAAAAAGTACAGATATTGCCAATGCTTTTAATTCGTTTTTTGTTGACATTGGACAAAACTTGGCATCACGAATAAATTGTCGCACCAACTTCAGTGAGTACCTTGATAGTCAGCAATCTCAGTCGTTCTTCTTTCATCCTGTTCATCCATGTGATATTTTTACAGAAATTAGTCAACTTGACCCATGTAAAGCTGTAGGCTTTGATGAAATACACCCAAAACTTGTCAAAGAGGCAGCTGAACATATTGTTGAACCACTTGCTCATGTCATTAATATTTCTTTGTCGCAGGGTGCCTTCCCAGAAAAGTTAAAAATGGCAAAAGTAACACCAATTTTCAAAAAAGGTTGTGCTACCGAAATCGGCAATTATAGACCTATTTCTGTATTGCCAGTGTTTAGCAAACTCTTTGAATCTGTTGCAAATAAACAATTGTGTTCATTTTTTGAAAAATTTAATATTCTCACTGATAGCCAATATGGCTTCCGTAAGAAATACAGCACAAAACTAGCTTTAGCAGACCTCATAGTTGAAATATCTAAGCAAATTGACGACGGTTTTGTTACTTTTGGTATTTTTATTGATCTCAAAAAGGCTTTCGATACGATAAATCACTCTATCTTGTTATCAAAACTGTATCATTATGGGATTAGAGGGTCGACTCTTAATTGGTTCAAAACTTACCTAGAAGGCCGAAAGCAATATGTTAATATAAATAATTGCACTTCAAAAGCCAAAACAATCCCTTGTGGAGTTCCACAGGGATCCATCCTAGGCCCACTTCTCTTTTTAGTTTATATCAATGACATCAGCAAATCTTCTGAACAATTCAAATTCAGGTTATTTGCTGATGACACCAATTTGTTTTATTCAGAAAAAACACATAAAATTGACATAGATACTATTAATACTGAGTTTAATAAAGTGCATACCTGGTGCAAGTCTAATAAACTAACTATTAATATTGACAAAACAAATTACATCATTTTTAAAACGACCAATAGAAAGTGCAACATTGAGGGCGCTTTATCTGTCGGTGATCTGCCAATACAAAATGTTCCATCAGCCGTTTATCTCGGGGTAACTCTTGACCCCTCACTAGCCTGGAAATCCCATATTGATACAGTCATTAAGAAAGTCAGCCAAAAAGTAGGCCTTATCTCATATTTACGCCATTATCTCCCTAAATCAACTATGTTACTTTTGTACAATTGCTTTATTCTTCCCCATATAATGTATTGTATTGAAATTTGGGGCAATGCATATAAAACTCACTTAGACCGCATTTTTAAATTACAAAAAAGACTCGTTAGACTGATCACCTTTTCTGATCCAAACACACCTAGTGCTCCTTTATTCCGACAACTTGGCATTCTTAACATTTATAAGCTTTGTAAATTCCAAACTTGTGTATTTGCTTTTGATTTAAAGACAGGTCATTATGCTCATTCAATAGATCGTTATGCTACCTCTATATCACATTCATATAATACACGTCTTGCCACTGGCGACAACTTCGTTATTCCAAAAGTAAATTTAAGTACAACTCAAAACAACATTTATTACTCTATCGCAAAACACTGGAACGAAACTCCAAATCTGATAAAATCAATAACCTCAAGAAATTTATTTAAAAAGTCGCTTAAAAATTATCTTTTGAACACAGTATAGTGAAAATCCTGTATCATATTTTTTCTTTCTAATGTAAGTTTCAGTCTTTGTTGACACTGTAAATATATTTAATGTATATCTAATGTATATAAGATGGCAAAATTTACTGCTTTCATTTAACAAGTGTATGTATTCAGGGCCAGAGACTCGATTAGTTCCACTAGAACTACCTCTCTGGTCCTCACCAATCATGTACATGTACATTTATTCTTGGTGAAATAAACTTATTATTATTATTGGGTACTAGGGTTCCTCATCAAAATTTTAGTTGCCGTATACAATGTATGGAAATCTATGCCAGTTTTATCAAATCTCCCTTCTGTTACTGGGGTTACCAAAGACTTGAAAAATCACTGGGTACGCTCTAGGTAAAGCTACTAAATGCTAAATTTGTCAACTTTCTCTGTAAACACAGCTGAGAATTGCTTTCATTTCACCACTTGCTAGATTTCACATCAAGTACAACAATGAGAGAATGTACATACCTGCCAGAGTACTGTTTGCCATGTTGGTGGTTCCAACAGACTTCCATGTGCACTGATAGTTGAAAACAAAGTCTGACCTGCAGACTTCCTGACAGCCGGTCTCTGGTCTACACACAAATCAGCTAGTTTGGAGTATACACATAGCCATAATGCATCAGATGGTGGTAAGTGACTCGGCTTCACACTACTTTCTCCGATGGCAGCATCCTTCTCAAGACCTACTTTTATCTTGTTTCTGTTCTGGTAAAGGTAATCTGCAATATTCCACTGGAAGGAGGAAGGAGAGCAAGTGATGATTAGTCAATATACCACATTTTCAAAATAACATTCTCGAAAGATGAGTATAATTAAATAGAAAAAGTCATGTTTTCCTAAATATTCATCTTTACAAATGTATCTTAGCCAAGCAAACATTAATGTTATATGAATACTATTGATATCAAATACTCAATATCACCCAACACCTAACTTAACCATTAATGTGATATAATATGATTGTACGTATTGGCTAACTTCTCTTTACTTGCCCCCCCCCCCCCCTACATACTGTTACATATTTGAAACCCCCTCCCCATACATAATCTGATTTTGATCACCCAAAGGTGCAGCTGTTGTATATTATTACATATGTACCAGAGATTACTTGCACCAGTGTGCATGCATACTAGTGGTATATTTTCACTGCAGTGCCATACTAAAAACATTACTGTATTCCTGCATGCAAATGATATGCAAATAAGGATGCAGCGAACACAGCAAGCACTCTTGGAAATACCCTGAGTATGCCACACATGCACTCACGCGTCATGGGGTTCTGTCACATTCCCCACCCCTTCCCTAGACATTAACAGCAGATATTTTGTACAGTAAAACAAAACTATAATAACCAAATTACATAATAATGTGTGTGTAAGTTGACACAGATTATTCTGACTTACCAAGAGACCAATAGAGGTGAGACTTATGTTGAGTTCTTGATTTTGAAGACCAAACTTTGCAGACACTTCCACACATACTTGTAAATATTGACTAGGCATCATGGGTAAGAAATCATTCACTACCAATTGTAGACTTTGGAATGCGACTCGGATCAAATTCTCCCTGTCAATCAATCCGTATATTATTATACAAATTAGATCATGGTCACGTCAGAGAAACATGCAATACACAGCTACAGATATACGACAAAAATAAATGTTTACTTTGAGACTGGCACCCCCCCCCCCCATCCCCTTGCCACCAATCACCTCTCCATCAGCCATTAGCTTTCAATGGCAACCCAATGAAAATGCAATACATCAACATACATACATTTATGTAATATGTACAAAGGTTTACATTGAGACCCCCCCCCCCCCCCCCATCTCACGAGTCCGCACTCCCTCTTCCTATCAACTTTCAATAACGGTAACCATATCAATGAAACAGAGTTATATGTACAAAGGTTTACTTTGAGACCCCCCACCCCCCGGTGCTTTCATAGTCCTGTTTATATCATTTATACCACACATAGTCGAAGGCATGACTGAACTTTATCATCTGGGGCTGCTACACCATGGCAGTTATCTGACCTCTACATTACTGATTGAACACTGTACAGTTACATTCTTGTATCAGGTTTTATGAAAAGAATACACACAGTCATGCTCAATGTCAAATCTCAGACTTTGTTAGTGGTCTGAGGTCAAATGTTGTTTTTTTGTAACAATCTAGTCTTACCCTTGGTCATTGGTCACATCTCCTATGACCTCTAGGACCAATGGCCAGCCATGTTCCAGTGTTTCTCCATTATCTTGTATAACCTGGAGTACACATTCTAATTGTTTTTGTCGGATATCTGCATGGCCTACTCCTGTCAGCTCCTGTAGTGGAGACAGCAGCATGGCCTGAAGTCTCTGCAATAGCAATCAAAAGGCAATATTTTGAACGAATAAACTCAGACATGAAATATACATGAGTATAGTTTGGGATTAAGCGATAGGATTCTGTACCATATGGTATTTGTGATTTTACAATCAATTACAAAATGTAACGTTACTCTGATGGTTATGCCACTTAGCATTTTTTTAATCAGGGGAATAATTGGGATAAAATTAACATATGTTCAGTTTACACTTTATCTAGGTTACACGAAAACGTAAAGAATCACACAAAATTGTAAATTTAAACCATACAAATTCTTTCCAAGGTTACAAGGGTTCTAAAATACGGGTTGCAAAAAACCTGCCAATATGAAAAATGTCATGAAATGTAAGTAAATTACATATCACAAATCCATATCTGGCACTGTACTCAGTAAAATGTGCATACAATGTAGACTAACCCCATGTATGATGAATAAATTCGTTTATGATCAGAGACACTGTGTGTGTGTGTGTGTGTGTGCAGATAGAGAGAGAAGGTTAGTCCCAAAAGACACACAGATAGAAATAATATGTCATAATATGCAGATATGACAACCAGTACCTGCAACCATCCTCTCATGTTGCCTATGCAGTCATTGCATCTTGATGGTAGGACGGTGACTGCCAGACCAAACTAATTTTAGCATACAGTACTAAATTTGATGCATTCACACTGTCAGCTGACTGACTGTACATTTACATAGCACATTAATTCATGGATTATAACATAAAACCAAAACATCTGTGACATCAGCGTAAAAAAATTCCACGTCATAAAGACAAATATATTCATTTATAAAGATTGTTGAAATACACAATAATTTTATAACTCCTGTATTGAAGAATATCAAGATGTTCAGCATGATATACCATCTGAATAACACTTTTAGTTCAGCTTCTGATAACAATCGTAATAAATAAAACTCAGTTGACGTAATGTTTTTGTTAGGTTTATTACTACTAGCATCACTGTTATTATACTGTCTTTGTATATTTGATTACACTGATCCTTCTATTGTCACACCATTGTCATATCCCTAGACAAGACATGAATATATACTAGACATTACATAGAAAAGATGAGCCTGCATTTTTTTAAAAACTCTCAGTATGAACAAAAGCCCTGCTTACACAATAGGAGCAAGTCAGTACCAATTTAGCTTTTTGAATTTATGTTTATCCTGGTAGTTATCATTTAGACATTTTGAAGGGAAAAAGCCCAAGTATGGCAAAGGTCATTTTGATGTTCATCACAGCACACAACATTCAACACCCACACACACATGATTGCAATGATGGTTTGCTAATTTACATTACAACTATCCTGAAATATGCCAATTAGTATAACAATGTAGAAATGACAATTTGATATTATTAAACATTCAAGTCATTAAACTGTATTGTCATCACTCAGAGTACATATCAAAATATGATGTCCAAGCCCTGTTTGTTATGCAACATGTTGTGTAACTTTTTTCTTTAAGCGGAAAATATTTTGATTTGTAACTCAACGGATATCGTTATGAAAATATCCAAGATCAGGGTAAATCATTATCCTTGCTATTACAACAATCAATAATTAACAATAATTACAAGATCACGGTCCTAAATCCAACATAGTGGATCTCAATGGCTGAAGCTGAAAAGATGCATGATACCAATAGCGGAAAAGAATTTCAAAAGAAAAGTACAGGTTTACTGTTTTGCAGTAAATAATTGACTGTGGACTGAGAAGCATGGTCTGTATTTTGCACAGACATCGTCGCAAACCACGACCGTTTTACGGTACCGTTCTTAACGAGCAGGTCCCTACTTTTATTTCAAAGAAATAATAGCTCTGGTTTGCTAGAATGTGCAGAGAGCTAATCAATAACATTGACATTATCAGAGCTAGAAAATTAGCAGTAGTCCAAAATATCATATCAAGACTATCAAATTTCTAAGGTCACTGGTAGTATGTCAGATCGATGGAAATCAATAGAAAACTGTAATTGGAACAATGCGCTTGGCTAAATCTAACGACCCAATCTAAAAGTGAACGTCAAACTCTGATTGCAAGTTGTCAAAGTTTTTGTATGGGTTCATGGGAAGCACACAATGCCTAGTTTAAGAATGCTAACAATCAGGGATATACCCATTCTTATATAGATATTACTGAAGATTTTTCTTTACTGGGTTGGTGAAAAGCATGCAGTATGAATTTCTACACAAGTCATCACAACAAACATCAATTTTTTTTTTTTTTACAAACATCTAGTAATTTTTTTGTATAAAACTGGATGTAATATAAAAGGGTATTTATTTAGATGAAAAGAATGTGCACACAATAAATGACATTAAATTGGTATTTATGCACAGTTTTACAGTCCTGTTGTCTTATTATATATGTACCAGAGATTACTTGTACTGGTGTGTGTGTGCATACTAGTGGCATTTGCATTGTAATGCAATACTGAAAACATCATTGCATACCTGCATGCAAATGATATGCAAATGAGGACACTATTGTTTGTTCTACATAAAAAAATGTGTGATCGCAGAGTGTCATTTTTACAGAAATTTGTTGTTTCGGATAAAGATATGTGATAATAACAGAACCCAATTCTGTGTGAGTGCCTGTGTGGGTACTCAGGGGTATTTGTACTTGTGCTTGCAGAATTTTCTGCTGCACTTTCACAAGCATAGCCACAGAGAGAAAACTGCAAACACTTGTGCAAATACCCTGAGTATGCCACACTTGCACTCACGCATCATGGAGTTCTGTCATAATATTCATGTAATCTCACCTCTGTCATTGGTAACAATACTCTGAACAGATGACAAGTCAAGATTGACTAGAACATACTAACCCTGTATCTAGAAAGCAGTACTCTTAGTGAAGTCTGCGACTGCTCCCATGACATGTTACGTTCTGTTTTGTTCTGACAGCTACTGTTATCTGACAATCAATTCATGTATTACTTCAATGATATAATGTCAGATTTGATAGCCTCATGTACTGACTTATGGGAATACTCAAAATGTCAAACCATAAATGTACACAAAAGCAGAATATTCATCAAAACATTCTAATTCAATTCAAAATTCAAACTGTGAGTTTGTTGTTTGAGTTTTTACTGTCTGACACATTGTATAGAACCATTAAAACCAAAATATCATTTCAAAAATGATTTTCCAACTGCTGTAGTGAATAGTGAAAAAAAAAATGTTTTCATTATCATTCTTGACAAAGCCAATGAGTTAGTTCCCTTTATTAGCAAAATATAAAGATGACTGTTAACTTAGATAAAACAAAAGTGGTAGTTTTTAAAGCAGGAGGGCGTCTTGCAAAATCCGAGAAGTGGCTTTTTGATGGGAAACCATTAGAAGTTGTGTCCTATTATAAATATTTAGGTATTATTTTCTCATGCAGGCTAATCTGGTCTACTGCAGCAAAAACTCTTGCTCAGCAGGCCAGAAAAGCCTTTTTCTCTATTCGAAGAGCGACTCAAGTGACAGGGATGTTTGCGTTTGATGTTTATTTCAAAGTGTTTGACACCATGATACTACCTATCCTTACCTATGGGTGTGAAGTGTGGGGTTTTGAGAAACACGAATGTCTTGAACGGGTCCAGTATTTGGCTTGCCGATCGTTTTTAGGTGTTTCGGAGAAAGCTCCTAACGTGGCTGTCTTGGGTGAATGTGGGCGCAAGCCGATTTTCTTTTATACGGCAAAACGCTGTATCAAGTACTGGGCCAAAGTTATAAATATGCCCACGACTAGGTATCCAAGGAAGTGTTACGACATGCTTTTGAATATAGAGAAATCTGGTGTCAGATCTAGAAGCACATGGGTGTTCAATGTCAAAAACCTATTGATAATGGCTGGTATGAGTAACGTGTGGGATCTGCAAACTGTAAATAATATTAATGAGTTTATACATACCTTTTCTGAAAATTTTGAAAGATTTTTGTTTTCCGATTGGCTCAGCTACATTTGTTCTCTCGATAAATTGTCTACGTATTGCACTTTCAAATTTTACCTCAAGCCTGAAAAGTACTTACATGTAGTCAGAATCCCTGCTCACATGCAAATGCTTGCGAGATTTCGTTGCTCGGCCCACTACTTACGCATAGAATCAGATAGAATTCATAGTATTGAGAGAAATCAGAGAATATGTCTTTTGTGTGATGTAAATCAGGTTGAAGATGAGTACCACTTTCTGCTAGTTTGTCCTTTCTTTTCCAACATAAGGACAAAATACATTCCTGCGCAATTTTTGGATACACCTTCAGATGTAAATTTCATTGACCTACTTTCAAGTACAAATGTGGATCACATCCAGCGTTTGGCAGCCTTTGTTTTTCACGCTATGACTTTGAGAAAGAAACTATTAAAATGATGATTTGTAATGTTTATTATATTTTCTCTCATTTGCTTGTGTATTTATTCATAAATTATGGTTCTGAATTGTCCTTTTTGTTTGAAAACATTTAAATCTTGTATTTTGGGCCGATGGCCTTTGAGTACGAAATAAATGTGACATAAACTTCTATAAAGATGAAGGGTTACGGCCCAAAATGTCAGTTTTTCAAAAGTAAATTTGGTGCATATTGAGCATTCTAATTTTAACAATTACATGTTTCTGATAGCAGAATATGTTTCTGTACCAAAAAAAACCCCAGCATTCCACGATAACGCTTTTAATGAATTTTAAATTCTGTTAAGTATGTTTCATTTCACAAACCATGAAGAGTATCCTATGATAAAGGTTATGAAAATGAAACAAAATGAGAACTTGAAGTTGTTTTGTATGGCTATGGTGGTTTCCTTGACAGACAGACAGACAGACAGACAGACAGACAGACAGACAGACAGACAGACAGACAGACAAACAAACAGTCAGACAGACAGACAGTCAGACAGACAGACAGACACAGACAGACACAGACAGACAGACAAACAGACAGACAGACAGACAGACAGACAGACAGACAGACAGACAGACAGACAGACAGACAGACAGACACAAAATCCAGTGTTTGGCTATTTGTATACTGGTTTATACCACTCAAAGCCAGGAAATGTGCAACAATGTCTTTCTGTTTACCCTTCAGATAAACATTTACATTTAGTTGTGTCACCTAGACACACAATTTACATACACAGCCAAGAGACAAATACAAAATTAACTGATTTCATCAATTTTTAAAAAACTACACTTCCCTAAATAATGGATGAAAAATCTAATCCACAGACCAGATAGAACAATACAATAACCATACTAGGAAGACAATGACAATTTCATGTGAACTTACCACATTTTCATGCAGTGGTGGTTGGTGTTTATATGCCATAGCTGCTCTCACAAGTGCTGTGACTGCTTCAGCTCCCCATTCCCTCATTCGTAGGTGAGAATGTTGACAGACTTCCAACAAGTGACCTGTCACTGGTGTCCATAGGATCTCAATACGTGGTAAGTTAACCAACCCTGTCTCTAGTAATTTAGCAACAGCAAACAGTGATGGTTCCTGAAAATTGAAAACAGTCAAATATAATTCCAAGACAATAAATAATGGACATTTCTATTGCAGCACACATACATATATGTGAAAGTACATGAACAAAAGACTGGCAAGTAAATATCCTAAAAAAAAAAAAAATTTAAAGAATGAACTGCGAAATGTTGAAAAATATCAAATGGATCAAAAATGGAAAACATACTGATAGTGATAAAATAAATGCAACACACAAATGAAGAAAATGATTTTAAAAAGCTCCACATTTCAAACTTAAGGAAAATGTCAAAAAAAGTACTGGTTAAGTCGATACCTGTATGTGAAACATATATGAGAGAGTCAGACACAGGAAGGTATGTATGCACTCCCTATGTACATATTATTATCCACATATTGATAAAACAATAATACATTGTACTGGTGTTAATGTTACAATCTTACAGTTGTACACTTTCCAAAACTTTCAACTATTGATAAGATTAATAAGGATCAAGTTATACACACCAATATATGAAGAATGTTACCATTACATAAATCAAGTAATGTACCAGGAAAGTCTTTGCATGAGAGTCAGGTCAATGAGTCACCCATATTCAATAATGATTTTAATTTTGATATCTGGTACATACTTTAAAATATACCTGGTATCTATGGGACACCTGTTGTCAGGGGTTACAAGAACAACTTACTGAGATGTTGTAACTTGTATATATAATATTGTTTATTCTTTCTCTCTAGTTGGTAAAACCAATATACAGTTCTCCTGATTCAACATGTCTTAGGTTGCATTCTGTTTATTGGTTTTGCTGACCAAATATTCTAATTTTTAAATTTTTAAATTTTCTTTTATTGCTGCATATATACATGCATTTTGTATTCATTTCTTTGAATGAGTATACTGGACAAATGGCTCAATCAAAAACTTAATCAATCAACAAATCAATGAACACAAACACATACAAAGCAATACATGAATGTAAGAAACGTATACACACACACATGCATGCATGCACGTACACACACAAGCACACACGCATGCATGCACACACATACATATACACACACACACACACACACACACACACACAAACACACGCACGCACGCATGCACACACACTGAAGATGTGCATGACTGTAATCATTTTTACTGACAAACTTTGTGAGGATGTCATAGAAACTTAAGAAAAGTTAACTTACCCTGTTAGCATGTGCTAGTTCCATAGACTCAGAGGAGAGTTTACACAAAGCATCCACTAAGTGGTGCAGTGCTACATCATCTAGATATTGTGAGCTTTCAAATAACCTTGACAACATAGCCGACAGGACTGGTAATTCTGCCATCACTGCTGTAGTAATGACAGCATTTGGTCCCTCTGAGGCACCTCCAGCTTTCAAACTACCACCGCTGGCAGGTTTTAGACCTAGGATCCATGTCAAGTGTTGTAAGGTTGTGAGTACCAGATGCCAGGCACTGCCTAGAATACCACCATGACAGTGTGCAACACTTAGAATAGCACGCATACACTGTAAGTTCTTGGCTGTTAACTGTCAATAAGAACAAAACCAGTAGTATATAGTACTGTTTCTTTCACTTCAAGTATTTCAACAAGAAATACAAGTACGTTTATTCCAGGGAGAAATTTCATTGTTACACCAACAAGTTGCTGTATTATAATTTAGACCCTGGCTATATAATGGATGAAGGGGTTCATGCAAAAAAAAAAAAAGTACTGTATGAAATTATCAGGGGTTGATATTTGACTACTGATAGTGGAATGCACTAGTTGATAAGTGTCACTTACTGTAACGTGCATGCAAGTTATTTACATAAAAACTTGTTGATGTACAACTACAAGCTTGCAATTCCATTAACAATTTACCATATTCTGTTTTATTGCAAAAATTTGAAAACAAAAAAATGGGGAGAACGATACTACGGTCTAGCTGTCAAAGCATTAGCTGCAAGTTTGCTCATATTCTAACTTATGATGAAGTATTAATTAACCAGGGTCTACTGTATAATAATCAAACTGAGTTTAGCTTGGGGAAAAAAAGAAACTCTGCACCAGTTATACTTTACATGTCAACCAGTATGGTCATAATATGATATAGCTGTCTTGGAGTACAAAAATCTTAATCATCACCAGTTTGCTGGTTTGGCATCTTTTTACTCAATATATTCCACGAGTCTGATATTTCAATTCTAAATAAAACACTAGCCTGTTGGAAGGACAAATGAAATTTCTCCATAGGTATATCATACGTTGAGTATCATAGCATTGATTTTGCATGTATGATACATAATATGTATCATAAAATGCCAGATTTATTTATTAATCTATTTATTTACAGCATTTATTATACACTCCATAATTAGCGCACACTTTAAAACACTAGTTAGTAGCTGTAACGTTTGCTATATTTTTTGTTCTTATTTTCAACTCATTTATTTAATCACCTCATGATTAAATTTGACAAGCTCAGCATTTCAGAAAATGTAAAATAATTTGTTGAAGAATGTTTTCTTCATACGTACAGATATCCAGTCAGCATACATAGGTACCATCAACACTAGCAAACAGGTAAATTAAATTCTGAATCACCTAATATAGGAAGATTGAACACTTTCCATGCAGTTAATGTTTGATAAGTTTTCTAACATTCAAACGGAACAAAAAATATCAAAAATATTACAGCTACTAGGGTTTTTAAATTAGCACACCTCTTCCTGGTTATCTCATGCTTCACTTCCACTGAAATATACATTTTTTTTAAACAAAGAAAACCCCCCATGTTTTTTAAGTGTGGATACTGAATTTACTGATACTAATCATTTGCAACCATAGAATTCATCTAAGTGGAATGAGATTCTGAAACAACTCTGCAAATTTTGTTATACATGATTACATCTCAATTACGTGGCTCTTGCTACTTAAACTTTATTCAGAATTGTCAGCAGTTTTGTTAAAATTAAAGGCAGTAAGGAGGTAAGATCTAAATTCCAGGCATTTCCCAAAGAAAGTTATGGTACCAGGTACGGTATAATCTGTGTAAGTTTACCAGTCTCAAAAACAAAACTGACTAGTCTGTATAAAATTTCCATGACATGTAAATAATCAATGTTTATTATTATAAATCTTTGAACACTAGTCAAGAGAATATAAAATGATTGATTCGTCTTCCACTATCCATGCTAACATAAGCGTTAAAAGCAAGTGTTAGTTTTCAAATTTTGTAACCACTTTAGACTAGACCCCGTCCCTCCTTTCTGACAACCAGGAAAAGTTGTTAATAGTAACAAAGCAAAGCAAAAGGTGCTAAAATGATCATAATTAGTATTACAGGAAAAGTGAAACTAAAGGGGTGCGGTATTAAAATGACATTCAATAAACTGTGTGAGGTATTAGATACATTCAATACACATATTGGTTAGTAAAATGTGAAATACAAAAGATATCTACTGGGGACTCAAGCTAAACCTCTAGTGTAGTTGCATGACATATCAAAACAAAACTGGGTACTACAGGTACAGAACAAAATATCACATTTTGCAGCATTTTTACAAAATTTGTGTATTTTAATAGAATTTGTAGTCTAGGATGCTGGGTTACATATTTCTCTAAAAGATTCACAAGTTACATAATTGTTATGTTTTATTCTTTGAATAACCATACCTTTACATAATTTTAGATGTGCACATGAGTGACTGGCAACAGTAACATGAACTACTAAACATTTGATTATAGTTTTACTACTGACACTCCATGCAAGTGAAGTGTTACTATAAGTTAGCTTAGTACAAACCAAACATTCCTTTAGAATACATACTTTTAGGTAAAGCATTGGGTTACAACAGAGTACAGACAAAGCTTGCTAGTAAATATCTACTTTGGCTTTCTGTACAATTATACTAACGCTTTATCTCACAACTATTAGTATTAGAAAAATCTGTTAAACTAATTGATCTGTTTCACATTTAAATTGTATTTAGGTGTGTGTGTGTGTGTGTGTGTGTGTCAGTGAGTGTGTGTGTGTGTGTGTGTGTGTGTGTGTGTGTATAGATGGATGGATGTATGTATGTATGCTCTACTAATAAACCATATCTGAATAATTTGATTGAAAACATACTACTATAAAACTATATCAAAACTTCTATTCAATTTGTCTTTGCTACTTGTATCTACCATACAGACAGCCTACAGTTCAACTCCCTACACCAAATTTTCCCTAACTGCCTATCTCACTCAGTAATGTGTATCTACCATACAGACCGCCTACGGTTCAACTTTCTTACCACGTTTTTTTATCTTCCAAGATTGGAGTAATCTTTACTGATTTCATCTTACCGACAGCCCTGAGTTCAAGTTACCAGTTTGTTGCTGCATTTTATGTGTCCTAGACCAACCCAGCTACAACTACTCACCATTACCGGTCCTTGTTGAGTCCCTAGTACTGTAGGTAATGGGGTGCCTACCGCTACTACCTGATTACGTCCATCCGTGGCTTCTGGTGGCCCACTGTCTGCTGAGTATCCGATAGTCAGGAGATTATCTTTGCTTGAGGTGCGTCTGTGACCTACAAACAATGTAAAAAGTTACATATTTTTAGCAATTCTCAGTCAGTACCTGAAATAGAATATTACTGCCTAGGCACATCATAACAATGAACATTTGATTTCTTGGTCGACACCAAAACTTCCACTCCAAACAATTCATATGCATTAGTATAGGTGTGCATGAGAATAAGTCGACCTTCTTGTTCTATTTTGACCCACTAGCCACTAGCATGAGGGTCAAATGCTATTGCAGGACTGAGATATTGAGAATTCACATCCATACGCGGCTGCAAAGATTTAAATTACACGAGGGAATTGAAGTATTGAAAAATATTTGTTTTGTATTTGTGCACTGCGGATTATTGTAAAAAAAATGAAGTGAATTTGGCTTTTTTGGGCAGACAACATTCAGTGGAATCCCGAGGTAGTGTTTCATTTGTACATTTGGTATTATTTCTTTTGCTCAATATGGTAGTACATAAAACTTTCTTTACGGTGCATACAGTACTTTGGTTATCATATATTTAACAGTAAATCATTCCTGGGGTTGGTATACTCCACGGTTTTGACCAGTAGATGTAAACTTTAGCAAATACCGGTATGGATATGGAGGACACAATGGATGCAGACAACATCAATCAACTATCAAATACATATAGCCTAATTTGATGACAAGCTTACCACTATTTTAGCACAGTTATGTTGATGTTTAGACCGATTAGATCTCTTGATTTTCACCATCAATATACTGGTATCATATTACTGTTAATACTATTAATGTTATAATGAAACACCAAAAAAGCATAATTATGTATTAGCACAAAAGAATTTAGAACAGGTATACAAATGAGGCACCAACTGGGAGCTCACCTGAAAGTAACTTGCCAAAAAAAAGCAAATTCACCCTTTCTTTCTACAATGACACATATTTTGCAGAACGGCAAAACAATACTCTACCTAGGTTTTAAAACATCCATATATGACATTGATGGCTGACACTTTAATTCCAAAATCAAATTTCAGACAAAGCAGGAAGATTGATGTGACACATGTTGTCATTTTAGTGCTGTGTTGTTACTTTTAAATACAACTGAAATCTTCATTCCATCATGGACATAGAATTAAATTCTGAAGTGCTTATTTCATAAGCAGCGCCCTCTAGTGACTTCATGTAGAAATGATCGTGAACTGATAAATCATGTCAAAGTAAGTTTCAAGATTACAAGTCTTCTTCTTTAGTTTACTTTTTTCCTTCAAAAATTGAAATAAAACAACAGTGTTTGGTTTTCAGAGCTTGTCTGTCTCGTGTTATGACAAGATGAATTCCTGGCAATGAAGTCTGGTTCTGGCAGTGAAGAAAACACACTAATCAATTCACTACAAGGTGCTCTTTGTTAGGAAGGTATTAAATTCTTAGCGTTTTTTCAAAAGGTGTTCTTTGGTGCTTTGATTTTCTCAATCCCCACAAAAATACAAACTACAGACCCTGATGCAGTGAGATTGACAGCTGTGATTGTTACACATTGCCACGGAAAGAAAAAAAAAAACGATAACATTTGAACAATGAATGGATGCAGTATCACCTACCGCTAAACAGTTCCAGTAGATCTTTATCAAATAAAATTATCAAAATAAAACAATGAGAAATGAAATGAACAGACAAAATGATATGATTTATCAAATGAATCATGCACATTCAACTGAACTGCTAGAGCAAAGACAACATCACCTCATATCAAGCACTAGTCTGTGAGATGTGAGGAGTCATGCATCCCTATCAGCCAGCTGCAGCACTCACATAAATAAAGAGAGGGCCGATCATGGCTGACTGACATGACATGTCTTACAGTCTAACCAAGTACATGCAATACATTACATGAATTTGATAAAGCCCACCACCATATAGTCTTACCAATGTCCCAATGTCTACATGTACATCACACTGTCACAGTCACTGAATCAACATACCTCAGTTATTGCAAGTCAATTTTATCAATATTATATTCAGGGTGACTGCATCAACGTTTTAGAGAGAATGGCTCCATGGAAATGGCAATACATTTACAGGATAATGCACTAGTTTTAAACAAACAATTCATAGTATCGTTAGATTACTGCATCAACTTCTGAGAGAGAACGGTTCTTTGAAAATGGCAACATAGTTGCAGGACAATGCACTCAAACTTTAACAAACAATTTATGGTCCCGCTAGATTACAGCATCAACTTTTTGACATAATGGGTCTGTGAAATTAGCAATGTAGTTACAGAAAAAAAATGCCATGATAGCTTTAACAAACATTACTTTTTTCCTCCTTCCCAACATAATTTTTTTTTTCATTTTAATACTCCTTACTTGGCTACCAACTCTGATAACAATACTTGCTGTGAATAGGGAGATGATGATTGTATCCCTGTATCATCTAAATTGCCTGCTATAGTGTGAAATACAAGGCTAAAGTTCACACAGTACATGCCATTGATCTATATTATAATATAACATAACAGGAAATGCACTGAGTTGTTACCGCTATGAAATCTTTCTCAACTTTTGAGCTGTTTTCATTCTACACCAGGCAAGCAAAAGTATGTCTGACAGTGATGTCATTAAGACCATTCTACACAAAGTCAATAATTTTATATATCACCCACTAACTTGACTATATAATGTATTTCATTATATAATGTTTTTCATTATAGGCCAATTTTGTAGTAAGTCAATCACTTTTTATATCACCCACCAACGAAGAGTTTTTGTCTGATACATGCTATTAGGGCTATTCCATGTAAAGTCAATAACTTTTGATATCACTCACCCACTGCATGATACATGCCATTAGGACCATTCTATGCATAATCAATAACTGTTTATATCAACCATCAACTAACTGTGCAATACATGCCTATACGACCATTCTGTAGTACGTCAATAACTTTTGATATCACCCACCAACTAACTGTGTAATACATGCTTTTAGGACCATTCACCCACCAACTTTTGATATCACCCACTAAAATAACTATAAACCAAATAGCATAGAATAGCCAATATAACCACTGATACTAGCATGCTTTCAGTTATGTGTCATGGCAACACATTATTTAACTGAACTCTCAATCTGTGACAAATGATGTCATCATTGGCATGTGCATGGTATAATGTCTAATAGCAGAATGGTCGTTATCCACTGGTGCTTTATTTGTGTATCTGATAACCTTTCTTCTGTTCATAAACTCAGTGCCAGGTACATAGACTGTAAACTGAGTCATTTTTGCCACTACAAAATTTTAGTCTTCAGCCTGTTCTCAAAGATTAATTTTGACTATTAATTACAAGACTTGTACAATGTTTTCATGTACCAGAAAAAAAGGCATTTTAGTCACTATACCGTTCTCATTTTTGCGTTTTTGTTTTCTAGTGAAATAAGTGAAAATAAATCTTTAGTGAAAATTTGCAAGTTTACAGTATCTTTTGTTCCACTTATGTCATGTTAATACTTTCATACAAATGAAGTATCAGTGCCACTATTTCACAACCAACTCATCATAATTTGCGGATAATGACCTTCTGTAGTTTGTGTATGGATAGTTTCTGCTCTATTTGAAAACTGACAAATTGCACAAAACAACATAGCTGTGTTACAACATTTTGAATTACATGTATGAAAATCCAGCTAAGCTTTTTCCCCCTTACAGGCCTGGGTTTAAATCCCACATTCTTGCATCAATGCTAGAATTATATTCTTTTGTTCTGTACCAATAATTTCTATGTGTAGCTCTGCAAGACAACTGTTTTTCACACCTACGTTTCAATCCAAATCTAACTATAACCGAGCCTTTAAAAAAATGATTTTCAAGCTATTTCAATAAGGAGCACACATTGTCAACTTGCCTTTATCTTTAGCACCTTGAGTTGAAGTGGTTGTTGACTGGATATTCAGAACGGTCAAGGCGTAATGAGGGGGTAGTGATGCCTTACACAGTGATGTAATGAATGCATCCCTTGGTGTGTTCAAAGTCAGTTTACCACACAGACTGGCGTAGACTTGCATTGATTTCAGTATGGATTCTGTGGCTGTCTCATCAGTACTGAAATGAATAATGGAGAGAAACATTTCAACATTGCTTTCATCTCTACAATAAACGAGTATAAAACTACAATTCATAAAGTTCTGTTTTTGTACATACATTTTGCAAACTATTTATACAGTAAAAGTGCACATCACTGTGTATTATTTGTTAACCACATACAGTATGTACGATAACATCCCATAATGCACGCAATACAAAGTCAAATACAGCAATATGCACATTTTGAATGTTTCAATCCATTGGGGTTTCATGTATATCTGTATCTGTATGCCTTCATAATCATTTTATTAAAGCTCTCTGAAGCTTTCCAACTTACATGTATGAAATAAACCCTTTCAGTCACTTGTCAATGGAATATTTTTAATGATCATCCATACTGTTATTGTGGATAGGATTTGTCACTTTCAAAACAAACTTTGATCAGTCACATTTTTTTGCAAGGCCATCAACATCTGCAAGTTAGCAAATATCCGTTGCATAAAATAGTTATATTTCTATATCGTGCTTACCTTGCATCAAGAAGCAGTGCTAGAGATGGTAACACTCCACACCATGATGAATTAACTAGACATTCCCATAGTGAACGTAGCCCTGAAATATGAACATATAAGAAGGTATGTGGAGGTCTTGCATCAAAAAATGAGTGTGGCACTTCAAGAGTAAAATGAACACTTACAGACATGGTATTGGCTCTTGGACATCACAGATGGATGTGCCACTTTAAGTGTAAAATACGTAAAGATTATAGTCTACGAAAATCGTAGATATATGATAAAAAATTTGTGTAAACCATTCAATGTTTTACACAAATTTTGTATCCTATGTCTTTTACTTTACAATAACCAAAGTACAAATGCAAGTAATATTACCATAAAATTGATCTCTTTCTCTTTCTTAAAAGGAACAAAAAGAACTATCCCTTTATGGTTTTATTTACCTGCATCAATATCATCTCCAATAACAGAATCCACCTGGCCATCACAATTGTCTGGCTTTTGACGGTCTCTTTCTTCTACTTTTTCTTGTTCTACTTCCAGCTCTGAGGTAATGATACTTGAAACACCTTTGACGATATCAAGTAGACAGCTGAAGGCCACTGACATGCCGTATCCATCCTGTATTGTACATGGTGGGGGGTCTGTCTTCTCTAGCATTTCTAAACTGAAAATTGAAGCAAATAACTCAGACTTTGAATCTGTGGACCACACGTGTCAGAATATCTTGCATCCCTTGATCTCTTTGACAAGGAAAGGTGATTAACAGTTTTAACTTTCTCTAATGTAATAATTTCCTCAAGAAATGGCATTATATTTTACATTCATACAAACTTTGCCTAATTCAGCAATAAAAGTTTTTATTGAGTCTATTACAGTAGAGTAGTGCAGTATGGTATGGTATGGTGCAGCAAAGCGGCACAGCATAGCACAGCACGGTATAGTATAGGACATGTACAGTAAAGAACGTAATTACAGCAAAGTAAAGCAAAGCATATTTGCTGAGTACAGCATAATGTGCAGGTGAATGCATCACAGTACAGTACAGTACAGTACAGTACAGTACAGTACAGTACAGTACAGTACACTACAGTACAATACGGTACAGTACAGTACAGTACACTACAGTACAATACAGTACAATACAGTACAGAAAGAGTAGTGTAAATTTTACAGTAGTACAGTCATAACTGAAGAGTAGAGAGTTGCACACTTTTAGTAATCTTTGGCTGTGTTGATGAATTTAATCAGATGTATTGGGCATACAGTTTGTCTTTTTTCATCCCTAAAGTTACACATCTTAACAGGTATGCAATATTACAGTATTTTCTTTCAATGTTTTTTTGCAATCACACTGAAGTGACAACAACTGTTAATGTTAAGTACTTACTAGGTAGGTTTAGCTGTTGATGGTGGTGAAACTTGTACCAATGGAATCCATATACCTCTGTACACAAATGCAGGTTGTGGCGTTACCCCACCACCCACATGAAGGTTACCCATCATTGCTGGATTGCTGCTACCTGGATGTTGGACTGGGTTTTGACTTGCTGTCACTGAAACACAATTTACACACAATTTTAGTATCAAACTTTTTAAACATTACAATTGAAAGTACCATCAATGTCACCCTAGATACTTGCTGTGTTCCCCATTCACAGGCTGCTGTAGTATTCTCAAGCCTGATAGTCAAGTCTATGGGCTAAAATCACAGTAAGCCAATTCTAAATTTTCATTTGCCTTGAACTGATTGCAGTATTCTGCATAACACAGTATCTTGTGCTAGATTCAATTGTTCAATTGAGGTGTGGAAGTTCAGTTCCAAAACAAGATGGCTGTGAGTAGAGTTTGGTTTTTGCTAAATTACAGAATCATAAAAAGTAACACATTGGTGAAATTGTGCACCCAAATTAATGATAAATGAACAAGTACAATATATCAAATTTTCACTAGGGTTAATACTTGTCAAAACATGGGGATTAGTTTTTTTTTGGATTTACAGTGGTTTGAAAAATAACATCAATTCTAACCTGCTTGTGTTACTGATCTATCTGGCATGGGTGTGACAAAGAGTGACTGAATGAATGAACCTAGACCATTGACAATATCACGGAAGACTTTGGAGGAGTGTTCCTTCATGTCATAGTTCTCACAGATTGACCTGCAAAGACGAAAAAAAAAATATTACTGATTTATAATGTTGTAATGGGGCCTTCTCAATAGTCATAGTTTTTACAAAGCACACTTCAAAGATAAAGAAGATAAAAGAATCAATTGTGAATCTATTGATGGCTTTATTCACCATGATCACAATAGGTTTCTGAGTTTCTTCTGTTGATATTTCACAATGAGACTTACCTCAGAAGTTTTGCATTGACACTGATTTTATTCAAAACTTCAAGGGCTAAAGCTCTCTGCCACATGGGTTTATCGCCATCAAGGAACTTCACCAATAACGAAAGGAAAATCTCACATTCTGTGACCTGAAATGACACAACAATGACATGGTTCACTTCATTTAGAAAACAAGAAAAGTTTGTAAATATTCATGGTAGGTATAGTTACATGACTGTACATTTGTAAGATATTTGAAAATTTCAAGAACCTAAATTTCTAAATGAAATTATGAAATTTTAAAGTGGTCATATGGAAGACAAATTGATATTTATTTTGATATCTTTTATTCAGAAAACAACCCTACTATATTTTCCTAACTTGAAGAAACAATGTCAAACAACATATACCAAGTCCATGTTTGTATTAAACTCAATAAACTCAAAAAAAAGCTAGAAAGCTATTGTACATACAATTACAAATATTTTACATTTTTATTTTTTACAATTGAACAAGGACTTGGTATCTGTTTATTGCACATAGTTTTTTCAAGTAGGAAAACACAGTAAAGTTGGTTTATGAATAAAGAATTCACAATTATTGTCATTTTGTTATCCATATGACCAGTTTAACATTTTACATTGCATTCATCTAAAAAATTGAAAACAGATCTTTATGTACTGAAATACTAAATCATTTCACTTTAGAGTTTGTTTCTACTGGTGTGTTATTTCTACTAAAATGTAAAAATAAACTCTCAGTAAAAATACTTATTACTGAGAGTTATGAAACCACGTTGCAAATTGCAAATTGCAAATTAATCCAGGTAACTGTAAAATAGTCAATTTCTCTTTTCACTGAAAATCAAATCACTCAGAAATATAGATTCCAGATATACCATAGCTTTCTCATCATATTGTGTCGACAAAATCATATGATCACCTTGAGTGAAACCTGAGCTATAACTTAACTGTTCATACAGTCATTGGAGGTGCTATACATGTTCTGCTAAGCCATAACACAGCACACAAGCATAGCTATATGTATACATGTAATGGAATGAATAAATTATTTCCCTAACATTAAAGTATGCTAATTTTATCTTTCTGGGCATGAGTTTGAGTTTCTTTTTAGTGCACATGATGTTTAGATTTTTCTATGCCTACTTTAACATTTATTAGAACTTGCGGCATATCATTATAATTGCTATGAATTATAGTCATACCTACCAATACTCTGTAGTATTTTTGAAGTAACACACTCACTACTCTGAGTAACCTCATTGAGATAGGAAAGTAGGGTTTCTCTACTGGTGATGGTGATGGTGGTGCTGGTGAACCCTGTCTGTATTTGATGCTGGGTGAAAACAACTTGATCACCAGTGGACACACTCGCTCTTTTAGCAGGAAGCTGAACTCATCATGCTGGGGTGAGAAAGACATAAAATAGACATATTTGTACATGCATGAATGAGATAGTTCATAGATATTTATAAAACCAAAGTTCTACTATAGGTAATGTAAGTGTCTGACATTGTGTTCTCGAAGTGAAGAGATTTCAAGATTGACAAAAGAACAATTCAAAGTTTTTGTTGTCTAGGGATCAGAGAATGGCACTTCAAAATTTGGTCTCAATCTCATGTTGATATCAGTTAACCTAACACATCTACAATAATATGGCATACCATTTGGGGAGCTACTGTTGTTATTGGTTTATGTATATATATATATATCTATATTCTCAGTGATTACTTACGTTGAGAAAGATTTGTGGGAAGGCATTCAGAATGGACTCCAATAACTCCAGACCAAATGTACGTGTCATCTCTGTCATTCCAACTAACCAGTACGGTTGGTCTGCATTCACTAGGTAACATAAATCCTGTAGGGTAAATTATGGAAAGACAACAATGAATACTAACTCAACAAACTATTCTGAATGTATGGGCTATGGGTATGTAATTAATGACTTTGTGACATATGGGTATATGGATTTATGACGTGGAGATATGACTACATGTGACATGAGGATATGGCTTTAATTTATGGCATGGGGATATGACTTATGGCATGGGGGGTGACTGTATAGCATAGATATGTGGGCATATGCTTTAATATGGCATGGGGATATGACTGTGACATGTGGATATGACTGTATACCATGGACATATGACTGTCATGGGAATATGATTTGTGGCATAGGAATATGACTGTGTGGCTTTGGGATATGACAGTATGGCATAGTGATCATGATTGGGATTTGACTATGGGATGGGAATATGATTATGGCATGTGGATATGATTTGTGGGATGAGAATATGGCTTTTGAGCATTTATTCTGTGAAAAATGGTGTGCCATTGACCAACTACATGTACATGCAAAGAGGCCTATATTTGTCACACCTTATCAACATACCCACAACTGAAAATGTAAGACAGATGGTAACATATTCAATCAATTTCTTTGCAGTCTCTAATCATGAACAATTTCTCCGTTTTGTGAATTCTGACACTTTTTAGGGGTACATTCAGTAAAACAAACACACAACTGTACCTGAAAGAGTAGATAGGCATCCCTTGCACAAGGATAGAGAGATGGTGGAGCAGATTTATTACCAGACTTCTGACTCTCCATATCCACTTCTGGTTTTTCAGAATCTGTAAACATCAAGGTCAATCTTTCTATAAATACAGTCTATTTTGATGATAATGATGATGATTATAAAATGTAATACTAAATACATATACAAAATGATACCGCAAGTGATAAATACCCAAAAGATTTGGCTGTCTGGCTTGACAATGTCATTTATATAGTCAGTATGTCATGCCAGATAGCCATGTCTCTGAGCTTTCCACTCGAGTTGTCATGTACAAAAGACATTTAGTATACATGTACAACAGGATTCATGTGTCATGTGCAAGGACATACAACACATTCAAATCCTCAATCAACAAATGACACAGTTACGGTGTTTGGGAGTTTATTAGACTTTTTGGACTAGTTTATCAATTCAGCTTGTGCCACTATTAAAGCATTGTTCATTTGATTTTCTGGATAGATCTGAATTTAAATACCTTGAATGCTTTCATCTTCAGCAACAACCCTTTCAAACACTATGGTCACAACTTGTCTGACTGTAGCTGAGGCAGTGTTACTGGTGGTACTGTCTTTGAAAAAGTGTAACCGGAAACAGATCACTATTGCCTGTAAGACATAACATGTGTAAGTATATATGCCAGACTACTGTGTAGGTCGTGTATCGATGACTTGACAATTCCCAGGATCATGCATCACTTTTCTGGGATCACATTTATGTTTACTACATGATTGTATATCTTGACTACATTACATGATAAATGATATTTCACTCATTCAATGATATAGACACATTGACTAATATACATAACTAATATCACATTCCCCTAAACAAAAAGGAATATCTACTGACATACTGAGTTATTTAATATTAGTCTAGTAGACCCTCTGCCCTGGGGCTAACCTGCTTACTGTAAAAGTGATCGAAGGTCATGATTGAGGGCGCTAGCCTGACACATACTCATTACCTTTCAGATTTATTCAGTAACCCCAAAGCTGTTGATCCAAGGTCTTACTGCAAGACTACAATGTAGTTATGTATGGGAACTGATATGAAGCCCTCAATGGGGGAAAAACTGCTTAGAAAACACTTGTAACTACTGTGGTATACTTACAGGTACTGCAATGCCAGATACCATTTTCCATTATTTTTGAAATAATTTAAATGAACCTTGCAAAAAGCTTCATATTATACAAATATACATACATGTACACAGGTACGCATACATCAGAGCAAGGCAGAACCATTTTTTTTTTTGCTCTCATGAAAAGTGTAAGGTGTCCTTACCTTGGCTAATATGTCTCCTTGGACTATCTTACTTGTAGTGAGTAGTACAAGTAATGTCTGTAGAACTTTCACTTCCTCTATACTACATTCCATCAGACTCCACAACATATTGACAACATTTCTGGCAGCCACCTACATATATGCACACATAATAATGTATCCTTTACTTGAAGATAAAAGGCAATACATTTGGACGGTCTGATGATGATCAGAAGCCAGTGTTTTACTTTTAGTAAGTGGTTACACATGAAAGCTCATGTCACATTTCACATTTATTCGGCAACCCCCAAAAACAAAAATTAGGATTGAAATTTAGGTTTGATGTATATGTGATGTGATTTATACAGGCTATTTGATCATTCATGAGCCTTTCAAAAAAGATTATGGAGCTATTTTGTCAGTCACGTTTTTTTTTTATATGTGTAGGTTTTCACAATTATTATCAATACTAAAAATATCTGATCATTTATGCTACCAATAGCAGTACATTATTCTGTGTTATATATACTACTCTTCTGTGTATGTCATTAAAAAACAATAGCTACATCTGTTGGGTATTGAGATGAGACAATTTTATTTGTATGTTATATGAATTTTTTAATGTTTAAAAGAGTGCACTAGACTATGACATTAGTAAACTTTCAGAGTTTACTACACCAAACATTCCTTGCTGGCCACAGTTAAATTGTACTTTGCAATCTTGTTATCTTCAATGTTCACACAATCAATATTCACTCACAGTAAACAATGTATATAAACATTTTAGCGTTTCTCACATCATACCCTCCTTGCTATATGTTTACAGGTCTTGATAACCAGAAAGTTGGCAAGTAGTACATTTGTAGTTTTATATCAAAGTAGTCAACTCCAAAATGCAAATCAGCCAGGGTTCCTTTATTATTAGTTGGACAATGATTATATAACCTATCATTTTCAGATTATTAAATACATTCAAGGTTGTGTAGTTACAAACAATTGAATACTGATAACGGAAAATTGACAAGTTTGTCTTATGTGTGAAATTGTGCAGTTTTAACACATGCGCAAGTGTTGTATATTTCTATGTTGGGCATAAGAATATTTCAACTCTTTCAAATGAATAGTTCAAACACAGCCTACAATTAGCAATTCATATTCAGACAGTTTCAATGCAAATGATGATGATAGCAAGTATAGCAATTACAATTATAATGGTTCTACATTTGTAATGTACAACTTGGAGTAGTTAACTCGTTAATAAATTACACACTTCATATACTACACATCTAAAATGACATCAGCTATAAATGATACACCCTAAAAAAAAATTGAAAATTATCTTCAGAACTCATACAAGTTTTTAGGGAAATATAGCCATTTAAAAAAAAAATTACTGATTCTATCATTTTACTACACTTTAATCTTTATAAATAAGGGGTGACATTATATGGAGTTATGCAAGGATGAAACTTCCAACATGATATTTACAAAAAAAAAACATACATATATTTTTATCATTTTACTCCATTCTATAAAGTAGAGACCAGTAAAACGATACACCTTTTTGAAAATGTTGACATGAAATTTAGACAAAATGCACAAATATTCATCATTTCAATTTTCATTCCACTCTATAAACTAGGAACCAGTAAAACAGACAAAAAACCTTTCTGTAAGCCTCACTGATTATAAAACAAGTCTTTTAATTTTCCTACACTGGCACAAACTGATACTATTTGAAGCCATGGTAATATAAAGAGTCTGATTAAATAAAAAAAAAAATAGACATACCGCAGACAGGGCTTGATAAGTGATCAGTTTCTGTACAGATACCAGACATATCTGTACTATTTTGATATTCTTAGTATCACAGCCCAGCAAGAATGGTTGTAAAATCTCACCACTACAAGCCACTAGTGCTGTAAATAGGAATATAAACAAATATGGCATATCAATGTCATGTTTCCACCTAATGAAAATTTAATAGCTATAATCTTACACATATTTCTATACACGTCTATTTGTGACTATCTTACTAATTTTTCACTTATATGTGAAAAGCACATAAACCCCCAAAAATTGACAGCGACCTTACATTTGTACTACATACAAGTACTTACTTTAAAAACAAGCAAATAAAAACCTTCACAAAATAATGCAATAAAACATGTGATACATGTTTGCATTTAACAGCATGCAAACTTATAGACTAAGGTTGATTGGAAAACATTTCACAAATGAAAACACTTTTCGTTGCAAAGAATGTTGTTTGAATAATGTCCTAGTAGCCTACATTTGCAATATACAATGTACAATGTAAATTACAGGTATAAACTGTACATTCTAAACCTGTCTTGTTAATGTTATGAACCATACATGAACTACCATTTGTGTGTATACATGTTTTCAATACCTACATCTACATGTATCATGTGTATATCACTAGTAGTAACGGTCAAAGGTCAAATTAAAGCTGCAGCAGCTGTAACGAAGGTCCTGTTTTTAACTACTGTTATATGCAAAATTAATGTATACAAAGTATACACAAAAACTTACCTATAATTTTTAAAATTACATGTACATATTCAAATTTACATGATCATTGATAATAATCTACATGTACTTTACCTGGTATAATCTCTCTGTTTTTTGCCATCAATGTTTTGATCTTCAGTATACCAGCTTCTGCAGCCTACAGTGAAAAAAGCATATGACTTTATTATTTCAATATTCATTTACATGCATGCATCGTCATGGTTTCAGTCACTACTGAAGCCGTTGAAAACAGTTATACCATTGTTTGTAAGGCTTTTAAGTCAAGCAGTATATAAACAAAGAAGTTGGGGACAAGCTGGAGATCCATTTCAGAAAGGGGTCTCCTCTTACAATGTATTGACTTTGTAAACTGAGTTTATTTTGACCAAAACAGATTTAACCAGAAACTTCTTTGTTTGTATGTATCCTGCATATTTCAGTTTCAGTTGTTGTGTTACCTTTGTAGATAAAGAAATAAGTAGATTTATAATTTTAAAAAACCCCACAGAAGTTGAGGTGTCATTAATATTATTGTGTTGAGGGTAGTAAGTACCAATACAATTACATATATACATTTGTACATTATGAAGTTGTGCATATTAATTGAAAATCATTTAAAGCGATTTGCATATGACCTTGTTTGACACATTTGCCTTGAAATACATGTATGTACACCTCATTTGAAAACAGATGGCTGAAAAAATATACACTTAATACGTATGTAATTGACATACATGTACATGTGCATGTAACATCATTGATGATCAGCTCACCCTCATAATTATCCCATCAGAATTAATATCAATATTTTGGTCACAAAATAACCACAGTACATGTACAGTTTATTATTTGTAATGTTTTGTAAACACAAATTACACAAATCATACCCAGTTCACTACATCACATTTTAATCCTGAAGATTAATACAAAATATACAATAAAAAATATATACATGTAAAAGGTGGGCAGAAATGTGTAACCGTCTACAGGCCTACTAGGTATACATAGATATTAGTATTATCTTAGATAGTAAGAACATTTGAAATGCATGATTTGTGTCGCTATCAGTTTTATTGCTGCCTTCATTTGTGTAATTGTTTTACATTTACATTCCTCCAGTGCAGGTCATCATGTCCCGACTTGTATCTTCACACTGGGAAAGACTAGCATTTAGCTAATGAGGTTATCTATATGAATTTAAAACTTTTAAATAAAGTTTAAATATTAATAAATACACAAAATATTACTTTGATTAGACCTAATATGTAAGCAGGTAGAGTTAGGGTTAAGACAAGGATTGTAAACAGGAATCACCCAAATACATCTATGATCTCAGTTTGTATTCTCTTCACCCAATAGTAGACACTGGTGGCCAAGCAGTTAGCTTGTGTGCCTCTTACCACTGTGGACTGGGTTCAAAACCACTGTTGAGAGTTGGCTGGGTTTGATTAACAATTTCCCAGATCATGAACATGTAATAAGGCCTAAGGGTGATGCTCAGTTTGACCTTTGACCATATCAACAACACATATTTTCCCCAAGGTATTTTGATTTCCTCCTGCTTTAACATTAGCGAACTACAGTATTGCACAAGTGGTGACCCTATTTTAAGTACCAAATTTAATTTGGATCCATAATAAAGTACTACTAGTAGTAGTAAGTACATGTGTACATTATTAATGTTGTGCCCTACATCCTCTATTGCCTGTTACATGTATATTTTGTATTTCACTAGGCAGCAATAAACTCTGTAATTTCAAAGTTTGTCATGTGTGTTTCTGTTTATAGTATTTGACCCATATTGTATGTACAAGGTTAAACTGAACATGCTAATTGCACTATCAAGGCTTAACAGTAACATGCAAGCTATTAACATTATGGAGTGTTCAGCCATACAAATCATTCCATAATGTATTTTACTGAAGCAGAGGTCTGCTTTATTTTATAATGTGATTGTGCAGTGTGTGTGTGTGTGTGTGTGTGTGTGTGTGTGTGTGTGTGTGTGTGTGTGTGTGTGTGTGTGTGTGTGTGTGTGTGTGTGTAAATATACCCAATATGGTGTGAAACACACTTTATAAGCATATCAGCCTATACCATCATAAGACTTGTGTGCCTTAATTTCCAATAAAATGTTTAATGGCAAAGGGGTGGGTTGTGTTGCACTGTATTAATACAACAATACTATCATATACTGCAGACAGGAACCAATATGTAACATTCAAATATATACCTTACACTGTAATATTTAACGAGCTATTCATATTTATGCAAATTTCTTTAAATGTACTACATGTAATCTTATACTTATAGTTGTAAGTTACACAATGTATTACCACTGCACTGCTAGCTGGAGTGGTTTCTGACAATGTGACAAAATTATACAGTATACTGGCAAGAATGTAGAAACAGATATACCTTGGAACACCTGCTTTTAAATGCAGTTGTGAATTAATAAAGTGCTGGTACACTGTACAGTTAGAATATGTCAGGATCTATATATAGTATCTGACGATACATACAATGGGATCCACGTACCTGCACCAGGTGTGCTGATTAACACATTTTCGTACACCTGTGATGAAAAAACAATGGAAATGAACTAATTCTCACCTCTTTCACCGGTGGGTATTTCCTTTTGGCTTCGTTTGACAAAGCTCGTAGGTCCGTCTGTAGACTGTCCAACAGCCTGGCTGCAGCTCCGTGTGTCGTGGCCATTTTTCAGGTTGTGTCCCAAAACAAATCGATGAATCGTCCGCCAGTGCCACACGCCTTTGGCCAGTGGTAAAATAAACGTTATTGAACGTTATTGATTTTCTGAGCTGTCTGCTTCTTACCCCGTTTCTAGAAGCATTCACTTATTTTATCAAACTAAAAATGTCGAATTACAATACCGTTTAACGAATTGATATTATATTGTCCACATCAACACAATTTGCAAAAACTCTCTTCCGCCATATTGTTGGGTATTAAATACCCACAATGCAAATTAGACAAGCGCCACCATACAAAATATGAATGTATTCTTTTGTATTTCCAATCATTTATATGTACGACTTTTTGTTGAAGTATGTGCCTACAACAGCTTGGTCATTCTCTGCCGTGATATATTAAAAAGGCAAAACAAACGTCACGCACTTTTTATTTTCACCCTTTGTCTTTGCAGAACCTAGCTATCTTCTGCTTTTTCATTCAGACACCAAATACATGTAGACCACAACAATATAAGTCGTGAGCATTATTTCGCGAAAATATGTTACAAAATTGCTAAGTTATCATTGTAACAATTATATAGTAATGTTCTTTGATACACAACCAAGTTGCTTTTGTTCATGTCTGTCTTTCAGCAACGTGAGTGTTGCCTTCCTCAGGACAAACTGATGATGATTACTGTTCACCACTAGATGGCGCTGTGGTGAATAAATTGTCCCATACGTGACAGACCTGCGTCCCTTATTTTCATCATTGAGGATTTCCTTATCCTGATGGCCTCCTTTATCCATCGCATCTTCCTGTCCCCACTCTTTCAACAACTTTGCCACCTTCCCAGTCTATAACACAATTAATTCTGCTGGCATGATCTGTGACAGCCAATTTATTTAGGTCTGGAGAACACGTACAATTATATATTCCTATCTACATGTAATTCGCATGATTTAAACACTAACCTGGGATTGAAACTGTGGCCTTCAAAATGGACGGGCGATAACTGAGAACCGCGTCATCAACTGGGACCAGACTAGCCTGGTAAAATACATTCACACTTCATAAACAGTGATCCATTAATACGACTAATCTAGTCTCTTAATCAACCTTCTCTGGAGTTCCTGAATTGTGAATATGAAATCTCATTATGTCATAAAAAAAAGAAATTTAAAATAAGCTATCTCGAAACACATAACACTTAGTGCTTCTTTGAACCGACTTCGATTTTGTTATTTAATATAATATATAAAGAATAAAAAAGACACAGAATATCATGATATTATAAATCACAACTTTTATTCAACTTAAATTTAACAGAAGTATGAGAAAAGAATGCGTACAACTTCGATTGACAGGGTCGTTCGTTCCCGTCTACGAGTTTTCAACAAATTCTGGATACAAATTTGTGGTGGTAAAGCACTATGCGACTTGAACGGAAAAACCTGCATTACCACCAACCAATTAACAAGATCTTCAAGCGTACAGAGTATGACCGAGTGTCTAATTAGCTAGATAACTTTACATTTACCATTTCTAAAAAAATAGACTGTACAGTGCAGGCGTTGATGGCGCTCCACACATTGAGTGGACGGTCTGAAATCATACCTCCAAAGATATGTTACATCCGCATCATACGATCTAATATATATGTAGGCCTCTATTCTCAGAATTGCGTTTTCGGTTTGCAGAAACCGCAGTTTATCCGTTTTCCTGCAATGACAAATCGTAGGATATAGACACCAATACTGCTACTCAGATCTGAACTATACAGACTCATCATTTCGACATTTCTAACACTTTTTCCATATTGTTCTAATGTACATACACATTATAGACCTTCTTTTACCCTGGAAAAACTATCAAAATTATGAATTTAGAAATAATTGTCAATTTTCTATTTAATCTAATATTGTGTTTGTAAGAAAACATCAAGAGATTTCAATCTACAAAATAATGGCCATTGACGACACCATAATGGAGGGGGAAAGTACACAAACAGCTAATTATGTATTTTTATAATTCTTCATGGCCGGCTTCTTTTTCAGTTGTTGCTTCATCATGACTGGCTTCCTTGTCACTGTTTGCTTCACCAACAGCTTCACTTTTGTCATCACAAGCTGCATCTGTAAGATAAGGAACCATATTTTGATTTTAGACAAAGATAAAAGACCACTGAGTATACTTACAGCGCTTAGCCAATGTAGACTTTCGCTACAGGTAATAAGCAGCCGGATTAACATAACTTCTTTAAATAGTTTTATAGCGCCCTCTAACAGACATGTCCATTAATTACAATTGTCTACTTCCATTTATTTGAGACACTGACTTGGCATTTGAATAATATATCCAAATACGTACCATTTTATTCATAAGTACTCACCGCTTTGCTTCAATAACGAAGGTACAAGTTGATTCCAGAATGCACATTCCTTGGCTTTCAAAGCTCTCTTAGTTGGCATGGATGGAGATAGTTCCTTGTACTGCAGCTCAGGAACGGTGAATTTAGGCCACTCGATGTCAGTGGCAGTGCCATCTTCATCCAAGTTTGGATTGCTGTAGACCATTCGAAGAACATAAATTTCAGTCATGCAAATTTTAGATCAAGCTTGGTGTGTGTGTGTGTGTGTGTGTGTGTGTGTGTGTGTGTGTGTGTGTGTGTGTGTGTGTGTGTGTGTATGTGTGTGTGTATGTATGTATGTATGTATGTGTGTATGTATGTATGTATGTATGTATGTATGTATGTATGTATGTATGTATGTATGTATGTATGTGTGTATGTATGTATGTATGTATGTATGTGTGTGTGCGTGCGCGCGCGTGTGTGTGTGTGTGTGTGTGTGTGTGTGTGTGTGTGTGTGTGCGTGCGTGCGTGCGTTCGTGCGTGCGTGCGTGCGATTAACCCTGAGTATGAGTATACGTTTAATTTGTGGATATTGAATGTTACCGTGTTTGTTTACCACATTGCTTTACAAAGTAAGTGTGCTTAGGCTCATTTTCAGACACTATTATAATAGGAAGTTGAACTCTCATTATCATTAATTCTACCACATGCATGAGTCAAAATGTGATTTTTTAAAAATAAATAGAGGAATCTAGCCAGAGCAGATTATAGCAAATGTGATGTAATCAAAAGAGTTTTTATAGCCCTTACAGTGAAATCCAGAAAATAACTGAACAACTGTCAAATGTTGCAGAGCTGATGACTTCTAAGTTGAGTAAAATACCTAGAGCTATATCATCCATACTATTGATTGCAGTAATCGATCTCACACACCGACGAACCCCTCCTAACAGGAGGCCGGTGAGGGCGAAACGGCACGACGTATCTTAGTCTATGCAAGTGCACTAAAAGCAGAAACGAATCTGACTGGACTTTGTATATGTAAATGAATTAACAACTTGAAATAAGTAACAATGATGGTGAGCAAAATACGAAGAACGAAAGTGGCTATGAAATTGACACGATAATTTTGTGAGATATTTTGCACTTTATAAAAATGAAGTCAACACAATATGTTAATAACATCTTCTAAACATACCCAGTTTTAGCGAAGTTTGTAAAATACTTCATTATCTGTAACGACATACCAGCCTCTTCATCAGTCGTGACCCATTTGTCAACGATATCTTTTCCTGGGCGGATTTGAGATATTAAATGCACACCAAAGACAAATTGTATATCTTCTCCATGAGCTGCTTTTGTCCATTTGGACCCGGTCCGATAGATCGATGTTGATGGACGGTGATCGAAGTGGTACAGATACACGTTCAGTCCGGCTTCATAATGTGCACGTGCAGTTGCATCTGTTGAACATACAAAGATTTGATCGCCGGTGATCTGACTGAACGAGTCAGCATAATTGGCTTCTGGTAGATCAGCTTCTTCCCAGTTTGTGTACAACATCTTGGCTGAGTCTATAACCATTGGGTACTTGGAAACAGGTCCAAATACAAACGCTGGCACCATGGCATCAAAAGTCGGTTTGTCCATTACGACCTTGCTCTCGTTC